>NC_083335.1:79875581-80015452 GCF_963455315.2 Globicephala melas
CTATCGTGTTCCACTGGTCTATGTGCTTGTTTTTGTGCCAATACCATACTGTTTTGATTACGCTAGATTTGTAGTGCAGTCTGGGGTCAGAGAGCATGATTCCTCCACCTCTGTTCTTTCTCATTATTGCTTTGGCTATTCAGGGTCTTCTGCATTTTTCATATACATTTTAAGATTTTTTTGTTCTAGTTCTGTGAAAAATGGCATTGTTAATTTGATAGGAATTCCATTGAATATTTAGATTGAATTGGGTAGGATAGTCTTTTTAACAATATTTATTTTTTCTAATCCAAGGTCATGACACACCTCTCTATCTGTGTCATCTTCTATTTCTTTCATCAACAATGTATAGTTTTCAGAGTACAGGTTTTGCCTCCTTAGATAGGTTTATTCCTAGGTATTTTATTCTTTTTGATGTGATGGTAAATTGAACTGTTTTCTTAATTTCTTTTTCTGACGTTTCATTATTAGTATATAGAAATGCAACAGATTTCTGTGTATTAATCAAAATTAATCCTGCAACTTTATAAAAAACATTGATGAGCTCTAGTAGTTTTCTGATATCATCGTTAGGATTTTCTGTATATAGTATCATGTCATCTGCAAACAGTGACAGTTTTACTTCTTCTTTTCCAATATGGATTCCTTTTCTTTCTTTTTCTTCTCTGATTGGCATGGGTAGGACCTCTAAAACTGTGTTGAATAAAAGTGGCAAGAGTGAACAACCTTGTACTGCTCCTGATCTTAGAGGAAATGCTCTCAGTTCTTCACCATTAAGAATGATGTTTGCTGTGGGTTTGTCATATATGGCCTTTATAATGTTGAGGTAGGTTCCCTGTATACCCAGTTTCTGGAGAGTTTTTATCATAAATGGATATTGAATTTTATCAAAAGCTTTTCTGCATCTATTGAGATGATCATGTGGTTTTTATTCTTCAGTTTGTTAATGTGAGGTACCACACTGGTTGATTTGTAGATATTGAAAAATCCTTTTATTCCAGGGATAAATCCCACGTGATCATGTTATATGATCCTTTTAATGGATTGTTGGATTTGGTTTGCTAGTAATTTGTTTATGATTTTTGTGTCTATGTTCATCAGTGATACTGGCCTGTAATTTTCTTTTTTGCATTATCTATTTCTGGTTTTGGTATAAGGTGATGGTGGCTTCAGAGAATGAATTTGGAAGCGCTCCCTGCTCTGCAATTTTTTGAAATAATTTCGGAAGAATAGGTATTGGAGGAGGAGTCAAGATGGCAGAATAGGAGGACATGGAATTCTCATCTCCTACAAGTACATGAAGTATACATCTACAGATGAATGGAACAGTTCTCACAGAGCACCTACTGAACAGTAGCAGAAGATCTCAGACACCTAAAAGGACAAGAAGAATCCCACATACAACCAGGTAGGATGGAAGAAAGAAAATTATAAGGAAAAGAGGAAACAGGAAGCACCCGCACCCCTGGTGGGAAACTGAAGGTAAGGAAATATTCCCACACTCAGAAAAGCCCACTCACAGCAGGAAAATCACCTGGGACAGAAAGGAAACTTTGGGTGATTGGAGGAGAATGCAGCAAAGAGTCTCTAGAAGGCAGGACAAAGAACTGCACACATGGTCTGCCCTGCAGCCTCGCACACCCCAGTCTGAGTTGTGTGTCTCTTGGTGTGGATGGGGGCTGGGTGCTAGAAAGTGGTGTTGGATAGCAGACCCAGGGAGGGGACAGCTGTTCACTGTGAAGAGACCAGCTTGAAGGGATTGGACTAAGGAGCTGCACAACAGGGGTATTTTTCTGAAGAAGCCCAGGCCACTATAGAAGCAAGGTGCCATTTCTGTGCAAGGGGTGAGGCCACCATTGCAACTCCCTGCCCCACCCGCCAGCCCCTGCCTCCATGGGCCCTGGGAAGGGCACCCATCTGAGCAGCCTTGTCCACTCCTCAAACCAAGGCCCCCTCTGACTCTGTAGGCTCCAGGGTCCCAAGCACCACCACCAAAACCTTCTTTCACCACACAGGTGCTGGTGTGACTGTGCATGTCAACCCTGGCAAAGCCTCCTCTGGAATCAGCCCTGGGTTTCCCAGCCTGAGATGCGAAGCTGCCAGTGTTGGTGGGGATGAGTGTTACAATGTGGAGTTAAGAGAGAGGATCCAGGGAGAGGACCATTGTTGGCTGTGCAGAGAGAACCTGAGGGGACAGGAGTGAGGGGCTCCAAGGCCAGGAACACTCCTAGAGGAAGTGTGGTCTGCCTTGGAAATGAGGTGCCATTTTTGAATGGCACACAAGTGGCGGGGCCCCCATTGCAACCCCGTTCCCCACACACCAGCCCATCTCCATGGGCACTGGGAGGGACTCCCACCAGAGCGGCATCTCCGTCTGTTGAAACTCGTGCCTGTCTCTCCTGGCACAGGCGCTTCATGCACACCTGAAGTTGTGGCTATCTTACCCATCCCTGTTATGAGTGAGTAAGTACCCCAATCAACCACTGCTTTTGCCCCATCTTGCCTGTGGAGGAAACAGATAACTGAGGGTCACACACACATAGAGGTGAGGCCAAAACCAAAACTGAGACCCAAGAGCCACGTGACTAAGGAAGAGGAACAGAAATATCTCCCTGTAGCTGCACAAGGCACAGATTAAATCCCTCTGATCTGCTTGGTAAACCCTGAGTCTGTGGAATATCTGAATGGACAAGAAGTGGTCCAAAAACTGAGATTCGTCTAGCTTTAGCAGCTACACTTTGTGGGCAATTACACATGGGAGTTGGGTCAGGTGAGAGTCCAAGCTGCCCTCCACAGTGCCCTCAGTTTGTCCAGAGACCTACCTAGAGGTATTGGAGGACCTTGTAGAGAAGCAGGGGGTTGGCTGTGGCTCACTGTGGGGGCAAGAACACTAGAGTGGAGCCTTCAGGAAAATGTTATTATTTCTATTATTTTTGTTTTGTTTTTTGTTTCATTTTGTTCTGTTGGTTTTTTTTATTTTCAATGTTTTATTTTCTCTTTGCTTTCCTCTTTTAAAATTTTTAACGTATTTTTATTTTTCCATTTTTACTTTACTTTTTTGTTGTCTTCAGTATTTTCTTGTTTTTGTTCTTTGTTTTGCATTTTGTTTCTCTTGATTTTCTTTTTTTAATTTTTAAAATTTATTTATTTATTTATTGTATTTTATTTATTTTATTTTTGGCTGTATTGGGTCTTTGTTGCTGTGCTCAGACTTTTCTCTGGTTGTGGCAAGCAGGGTCTACTCTTCATTGCAGTGCATGGGCTTCTCATTATGGTAGCTTCTTTTGTTGCAGAGCACAGGCTCTAGGTGTGTGGACTTCAGCAGTTGAGGCTCACAGGCTCTAGAGTGCAGGCTCAGTAGTTGTGGTGCATGGACTCAGTTGCTCCGTGATATGTGAGACCTTCCTGGATGAGGGCTCAAACCCATGTCTTCTGCATTGGCAGGCAGATTCTTAACCACTGGGCCACCAGGGAAGTGCTGTTTTTCTTGATTTTCTTTATTGTTTTTGTGTTTGGCTTGTGTTTCCTTTGTTTTCTTTTAGTTTGCTTTCTGTTTGTGTTTGTTTTTGTAAGTTTTGGTTTTATTTTTTTATTTTCTTTTCAGGTTCTTTGTTTGTTGGGCTGTTCTCTTGTTTTCTTTGTTTCTTTTTCTTTTTTCTTTTTTTTTTACTTTTTGGTTGGTTTTGGTTTTATCATTTGTCTTGGGTTTTGTTTTTCTGTTTGTTTTCTTTTCTTTTTTTGGCTGTGCTGCATTGCTTGTGTGATCTTGGTTCCCCAGCCAGGGATCAGGACTTAGCCTCTGCGGTAAAAACATTGAGTCCAAGATGCTGGACCCCCAGAAAATTCCTGGCCCCAGGGAATATTAAACAGTGTCAGCTCTCCTGCAGGTCTCCACATTGACACAAAGACCTGACTCCACTCAACTGCCTGCACGCATCAGTGCTGGACCAAACAACCAGCAAGACAGGAACACAGCCCCACCTATCGGCAGGCACATTTCCTAAAGTCGTACTAAGCTCACAGACAACCCAAAACACAACACCTGACGCAGCCCTGCTCCCCAGAGGGACAAGACTCTGCTCCACACACCAGAGCACATGCACCTGTCCTTCCCACTAAGAAGCTTAAACAAACCCTTGGACCAAACTCACCCACAAAGGGGCTGACACCAGAAGCAAGAGGAACTATGGCCCTGCAGCCTGTGGAAAGGAGACTACAAGCAAAGTTAAACAAATGAGACGACATAGAAATATATTCCAGACAAAGGAGGCAAGTAAAATTCTACAACACCAAAAAAAATGAAGAGTAAATATGGAATCTATGTGAAAAATAATTCAGAGTAATGGTAGTAAAGATGACCCAAGATCACAGAAATAGACTGGAGGTATGGATTGAGAAGATACAAGAAATGTTTGAAAGGACCTAGAAGAACTAAAGAACAAGCAATCAGTTATGAACAACACAATAACTGAATGAAAAATACACTCAAAGGAATCAAGAGCAGAATAACTGAGGCAGAAGAATGGATAAGTGAGCTGGAAGACAGAATTGCGGAAATAACTGCCAAGGAGGAGAATAAAGAAAAAAGAATCTAAAGAAATAATGACAGTCTCAGAGACCCATGAGACAGTATTAAAAGCACCAACATTCAAATAATAGAGGTCCTAGAAGAAGAAGAGAAAGAGACAGGGCCTACAAAAATATTTGAAGGGATTGTAGTCAAAAACTTCCCTAACATGGGAAAGCCAATAGTCACCTAAGTCCAGGAGGCACAGAAAGTCCCGTACAGGATAAATCCCAGGAGAAACATGCCAAGAAACATATTAATCAAACTAACAAAAATTAAATACAAAGAAAAAATATAAAAAGCAGCAAGGGAAAGACAACAAATAACATACAAGGGAATCCCCATAAGATTAGCTGCTGATTTTTCAGCAGAAATTCAGCAGGCCAGAAGGGAGTGGCAAGATATATTTAAAGCGATGAAACAGAAAAACGTACAACCAAGATGAACCTACCAAGAAACGATATCATTCAGATTCAATGCAGAAATCAAAAGCTTTACAGACAAGCAAAAGCTAAGAGAATTCAGCACCACAAAACCATCTGTAAAACAAATGCTAAAGGAACTTCTCTAGGTAAGAAACAAAAGAGAAGGAAAAGACCTACAATAACAAACCCCCAAAAATTAAGAAAATGGGAATAGGAGCATACATATCGATAATTACCTCAAATGTAAATGGATTAAATGCTCCCACCAAAAGACATAGACTGGCAGAAGGGATACAAAAGAAGACCCATATATATGCTGTCTACAAGAGACCCACTTCAGACCTAGGGACACATACAGACTGAAAGTAAGGGGATGGAAAAAGATATTCCATGCAAATGGAAATCAAAAGAAAGCCTGAGTAGCAATTCCCTTATCAGACAAAATAGACTTTAAAATAAAGACTATTATTACAAGAGAGAAAGAAGGACACTACATAATGATCAAGGGATCAATCCAAGAAGAGGTTATAACAATTGTAAATATTTATGCACTCAACATAGGAGCACCTCAATACATAAGGCAAATGTGAACAGCCATAGAAGGAGAAATCGACAGTAGCACAATAATAGTGGGGGACATTAATAGTCCACTTGCCCCAATGGACAAATCATCCACACAGAATATTAATAAGGAAACACAAGGCTTAAATGACACATTAGAACAGATAGAATTAATTGATATAAATAGGCATTCTATTGAAAATAGCAGAATACACTTTCTTCTCAAGCACACATAGAACATTCTCCAGGATAGATTACATCTTGTGTTACAAATCCAAACTCAGTAAATTTAAGAAAATTGAAAACATATCAAGCATCATTTCTGATCACAATGCTATGAGATTTGAAATCAATTTCAGGAAAACAAACTTTAAAAACACAAACACATGGAGGCCAAATAATATGCTACTAAATAACAAATGGATCACTGAAGGAACCAAAGAGAAATGCAAAAAATACCTGGAAACAAATGACAATAGAAACACAAAAACAGAAAACCTATGGGATTGAGCAAAAGCAGTTCTAAGGGCAAAGTTTATAGCAATACAATCCCACCTCACCAAACAAGAAAAGTCTCAAATAACAACCTAAAGTTACACCTAAAGTGATTAGAGAAAAAACAAACAAAACCCAAAGTTAGCAGAAGGAAAGAAATCATAAAGATCAGGGCAGAAATAATTGAAATAGAGATGAAAAAAACAATAGAAAATATCAATGAAACTAAAAGTTGGTTCTTTGAGAAGATAAACTAAATGGATAAAACTTTAGCAAGACACATTAAGAAAAGAATGGAGAGGACTCAAATCAGTAAAACTAGAAACGAAAAAGGAGATGTTACAACTGACACTGCAGAAATACAAAGGAACATAAGAGACTACTACAGGTAACTATATACCAATAAAATGGATAAACTGGAAGAAATGGAAAATTCTTAGAAAAGTACAAGCTTCCAAGACTGAACCAGGAAGAAATAGAAAATATGAACAGGCCAAACACACGTAATGAAATTGAAACTGTGATTAAAATTTTTACAGCAAAGAAAATTCCAGGACCAGATGGTTTTATGGGAGAATTCTATCAAACATTTAGAGAACAGATACCACCTATCTTTCTCAAACTATTCCAAAAAATTGCAGAGGAGGAACACTCCCAAGCTCATTCTATGAGGCCACCATCATCATGATACCAAAACTAGACAAATATATCACATACACACACACACACACACACACACACACACACACACACACACAAATACAGGCCAATATCACTGATAAACAGACTCAAAAATCCTCAGCAAAATACTAGTAAACTGAATCCAACAACACATTCAAAGGATCATACCCCATGGTTAAGTGGGATTTATCCCAGGTATGCAAGGATTCTTCAATATACACAAATAATGTGATTCACCTTACTAACAAAGTGAAGAATAAAAACCTTATGGTCATGTCAATAGATGCAGAAAAAGCTTTTGACAAAATTCAACACCGATTTATGATAAAATCTCTCAAGATAGTGGGCATAGAGGGAACCTACATCAACATAATAAAAGTAATGTATAACAAACCCACAGCAAACATCATTCACAATGGTGAAAAACTGAAAGCACTTCCTCTAAGATCAGGAACAAGACAAGGATATCCACTCTCGCCACTTTTATTCAACATAGTTTTGGAAGTCCTAGCATGGAAATCAGGGAAGAAAAAGGAATAAAAGTAATTCAAATTGGAAAAGAAGAAGTAAAACTGTCATTGTTTTCAGTTGACATGATACTATACATAGAACATCCTAAAGATGCCAGCAGAAACCTTCTAGAGCTAATCAATGAATTTGGTAAAGTTGTAGGATACAAAACTGATACACAGAAATCTCTTGCATTCCTATACACTAACAATGAAAAATCAGAAAGGGAAATTAAGAAAGCAATCCTATTTACCATTGCAATAAAAACAATAAAATACCTAGGAATAAACCTAAATAAGGAGGCAAAAATCCTGTAATCAGAAAGCTAGAAGATAATGATGTAATAAATCAAAGATGACACAAACAGATGGAGACATATACCATGTTCTCGGATTGGAAGAATCAATATTGTCCAAATTACTATACAACCCAAAGAAATCCATGGATTTAATGCAATTCCTCTGAAATTACCAAGGGCATTTTCCAGAGAATTAGAACAAAAACTTTTACAATTTGTATGAAAACACCAAACATCCCAAAACAATCTTCAGAAAGAAGAGGGGAGCTGGAGGAATCAGCTTCCCTGACGTCAGACAGTACTACAAAGCTACAGTAATCAAGACAGTATGGTACTGGCACAAAAACAGAAATATAGATCAATGGAACAGGATACATATCCCAGAGATAAACCCACACACCTATGATCACTTAATGTATGAAAAAGGAGGCAGGGATATACAATTGAGAAAAGACAGTCTCTTCAATAAGTTGTATTGGGAAAACTGGACAGCTACATGTAAAAGAATAAAATTAAAACCCTCCCTTTTACCATACACAAAAGTAAACTCAAAATGGATTAAAGAACGAAATGTCAGGCTGGGCTCTATAAAAGTCATAGAGGAAAACATAGGCAGAACACTCTTGACATAAATTGCAGCAGGATCATTTTTGACCCAATTCCTAGAGTAATGAAAGTAAAAACAGAAATAAACAAATGGAGCCTAATGAAACTTAAAAGTTTTTGCACAGCAAAGGAAACCCTAAACAAGACGAAAAGACAACCCTCAGAATGGGAGAAAATATTTGCAAATGAAGCAACTGACAAAGGATTAATCTCCAAAATGTACAAACAGTTCAGGCAGATCAATACAAAAAAAGAAAAAGAAAAAAAGAAAAGAAAAGAAAAGAAACCCAATTAAGAAATGGGCAGAAAGAAGACCTAGATAGACATTTTCCTGAAGAAGACATACAGACCTTAATTTGACAACAGCTGTTATTAGAAGCCCTCTTTTTGAAGAGAGAGGGATGTCTACTGTCCCCATTCTTTGGACAGGGTGATCATAGAAAGGACATTCAGAGGTTTATGCTGTGGTTGGTGAGCAACTTTTATTTTCTAGAGTAGTACCAGTGGGAGACCTTCAAGATGGCAGAAGATGAAGACGTGGAGATCAACTTGCTCCCCACAAATACATCAGAAATGCATTTACATGTGAAACAACTCCTACAGAACACCTACTGAATGCTGGTAGAAGACCTCAGACTTCCCAAAAGGCAAAAAAATCTCCATGTGCCTGGGTAAGGCAAAACAAAAAAAGAAAAAAAAGCAGAGAGAAAAGAATAGGGATGGGACTTACACCTCTGGGAGGGAGCTGTGAAAAAGAAAATGTTTCCACACACTAGGAAGCCCCTTCACTGGTGGAGACGGGGAGTGGCGGAGGGAAGCTTCGGATCCATGGAGGAGAGCGAAGCAACAGGGTTGCAGAGGGCAAAGCAGAGAGATTCCCACACAGAGGATCAGTACCGACTAGCACACACCAGCCCAAGAGGCTTCTCTGCTCACCCGGTGGGATGGGTGGGGGCTGGGGGCTGAGGCTCCGGCTTCAGAGGTCAGATCCCAGGTAGAAGACTGGGATTGGCTGCGTGAACACAGGCTGAAGGGGGCTAGTGCACCACAGCTAGCTGGGAAGGAGTCTTGGAAAAGGTCTTGACCTGCCTAGGAGGCAAGAAACCACTGTTTCAGGGTGCACAAAGACAGGGGATTCAGAGCACTGCCTAAACGAGCTCCTGAAATGGGCGCAAGCTGCGGCTATCAGCGCGGACACCAGAGACGGAAATGAAATGCTAAGGCTGCTACTGCAGCCACCAAGAAGCCTGTGTGCAAGCCTAGGTCACGATCCACACCTCCCCTTTCGGGAACCTGTGCAGCGCACCACTGCCAGGTTCCAGTGCCAGGGACAACTTCCCTGGGAGAACACATGGCGTGCCTCAGCATGTTGCAATGTCACCTTTCCTCTGTTGCCACAGGCTCGCCCTTCATTCCGTACCCCTCCCTCCCACCAGCCTGAGTGAACCACAGCTCCCTAATCAGCTGCTACTTTAACCCCGTCCTGTCTGAGCGAAGAACAGACACCCTCAGGCGACGAACACCAGAGACGGGGCCAAATCCAAAGCTGAATCCAGGAGCTGTGCTAACAAAGAAGAGAAAGGGAAATCTGTCCCAGCAGCTTCAGGAGCAGCAGATTAAACCTCCAAAACCAACTTGATGTGCCTTACATCTGTGGAATACATGAATAGACAACAAATCATCACAAAATTGAGGCAGTGGACTTTAGGAGTCCAATTATATATACATTTTTCCTTTTTCACTTTTTGTGAGTGTGTATGTATATGCTTCTTTGTGTGATTGGTCTCTATAGCTTTGCTTTTACAATTTATCCTAGGTTTCTGTCTGTCCGATTTTTCTTTTTATATTTTTTCTAGTATAGTTTTTAACACTTGTTATCATTGCTGGATTTTTTTTTGGTTTTGTTGCTCTCTTCTTGCTTTCTTTCTTGTGTTTTTTTCTTTCTTATTACTTTTTATCTTTTATTTTTAATATGTATTTTTTACTTTTTATTTTAATAACTTTATTTTATTTTTTCTCTCTTTTTTTATCCCTTTTCTTCTTAGCCATGTGGCTGACAGGGTCTTGCTGCTCCTGCCAGCTGTCAGGCCTGTGCCTCAGATGTGGGAGAGCCGAGTTCAGGACACTGGTCCACCATGGACCTCCCGGCTCCAGATAATATCAAATGGCAATAACTCTCCCAGAGATCTCCATCTCAATGTTTCAACACAGCTCCACTCAATGACCAGCAAGCTACAGTGCTGGACACCCTATGCCAAACAACTAGCAAGACAGGAACACAACCCACCATTGGTAGAGAGGATGCTTAAAATCATAATAAGGTCACAGACACCCCAAAACACACCACCAGACATGGGTCTGCCCATGAGAAAGAGAAGATCCAGCCTCATCCACCATAACATAGGCACTAGTCCCCTCGACCAAGAAGGCTACATAACCCACTGAACCAAACTTAGCCACTGTGGACATTAACCAAAAACAACGGGAAATACGAATATGCAGCCTGTAAAAAGGAGGCCCCAAAGACAGTTAGTCAAAAAAATGAGAAGACAGAGAAACACACAGCAGATGAAGGAGAAAGGTAAAAAGGCACCAGATGAAACAGATGAAGAGTAAATAGGCAGCCTACCTGAAACAGATCTCAGAGTAATGATAGTAAAGATGATCCAAAATCGTGGAAATAGAATGGAAAAAATACAAGAAACGTTTAATAAGGACCTAGAAGAACTTAAGAGCAAACAAACAATGACGAACAACACAATAAATGAAATTAAAAATTCTCTAGAAGGAATCAATAACAGAATAACTGAGGCAGAAGAACAGATAAGTGACCTGGAAGATAAAATAGTGGAAATAACTACTGTAGAGCAGAATAAAGAAAAAAGGATGAAAAGAATTGAGGACAGTCTCAGAGACATCGGGGACAACAATAAATGCATCAACATTCGAATTATAAGGGTCCAAGAAGAAGAAGAGAAAAAGAAAGGGACTGAGAAAATATTTGAAGAGATTATAGTTGAAAACTTCCCTAATATGGGAAAGGAAATAGTTAAGTCCAGGAAGCACAGAGAGTCCCATACAGCATAAATCCAAGGACAAACATGTTAAGACACATATTAATCAAACTATCAAAATTAAATACAAAGAAAATATATTAAAAGCAGCAAGGGATAAACAACAAATAATATACAAAGGAATCCCCATAAGGTTAACAGCTGATCTTTCAGCAGAAACTCTGCAAGACACAATGGACAGGCAGGACATATTTAGGGTGAAGAAGGGGAAAAACCTCCAAGCAAGATTACTCTACGCAGCAAGGATCTCATTCAGATTTGAAATAGAAATTAAAACCTTTACAGACAAGCATAAGTTAAGAGAATTCAGCACCACCAAACCAGCTTTACAACAAATGCTAAAAGAACTTCTCTAGGCAGGAAACACAAGAGAAGGAAAAGACCTGCAATAACAAACCCAAAAGAAGTAAGTAAATGGTAATAGGAACATAAATATCGATAATCACCTTAAATGTAAATGGATTAACTGCTTCAACCAAAAGACATAGACAGGCTGAATGGATACAAAAACAAGACGTGTATGTATGCTGTCGACAAGAGACCCACTTCAGACCTAGGGACACATACAGACTGAAAGTGAGGGGATAGCAAAAAATATTATATGCAAATGGAAATCAAAAGAAAGCTGGAGTAGAAATTCTCATATCAGACAAAATACCCTTTAAAATAAAGACTCTTATAAGAGACAAAAGAGGAAACTACATAATCATCAAGGGATCAATCCAAGAAGAAGATATAACAATTGTAAATATTTATGCACCCAACATAGGAGCACCTCAATACATAAGGCAAGTGCTAACAGTTATTAAAGGGGTAATGGACAGTAACACAATCATAGTAGGGGACTTTAACACCCCGCTTTCACCAATGGACACATCATCCAAAATGAAAATAAGTAGGGAAATACAAGCTTTAAATGATACATGAAACAAGATGGACTTAATTCATATTTATAGGACATTCCATCCAAAAACAACAGAATACACTTTCTTCCCAAGTGCTCATGGAACATTCTCCAAGATACATCACGTCTTGGGTCACAAATAAACCCTTGGTAAATTTAACCATTTAACCATGAAATCGTATCAAGTATCTTTTCTGAACACAGTGCTATGAGACTAGATGTCAATTACAGGAAAAAAATCTGTAAAAAATATAAACACATGGAGGCTAAACAATACACTACTTAATAATGAAGAGATCACTGAAAAATCAAAGAGGAAATCAAACAATACCTAGAAAAAATGACAATGAAAAGACGATGACTCAAAACCTATGGGATGCAGCAAAACCATTTCTAAGATGGAAGTTTATAGCAATACAATCCTACCTCAAGAAACAAGAAGCATCTCAAACTAGCAACCTAACCTAACACCTAAAGCAATTGGAGAAAGAATAAAAAAAACCCCAAAGTTTGCAGAATGAAAGAAATCATAAAGATCAGATCAGAAGTATACAAAAAAGAATTGAGGGAAACAATAGGAAAGATCAATAAAACTGAAAGCTGGTCTTTGAGAAGATAAACAAAATTGATAAACCGTTAGCCAGACTCTTCAAGAAAAAAAGGGAGAACACTCAAATCAACAGAATTAGAAATGAAAAAGGAGAACTAAAAACTGACAGTGCAGAAATACAAAAGATCATGAGAGATTACTACAAGCAACTGTATGCCAATAAAATGGACAACCTAGAAGAAATGGACAAATTCTTAGAAAAGCACAACCTTCCGAGACTGAACCAGGAAGAAATAGAAAATATAAGCAGACCAATCACAGGCACTGAAATTACGAATGTGATTAAAAATCTCCAAACAAACAAAAACCCGGGACCAGATGCCTGCACAGACGAATTCTATCAAACATTTAGAGAAAGTGCTAACACTTATACTTCTCAAACTCTTCCAAAATATAGCAGAGGAAGGAACACACCCAAGCTCATTCTACAAGGCCACCATCACCCTGATGCCAAAACTGGACAAAGATGTCACAAAGAAAGAAGACTACAGGCTAATATCAGTGATGAACATAGATGCCAAAATCCTCAACAAAATACTAGCAAACAGAACCCAACAGCACATGTAAAGAATCATATACCATGATGAAGTGGGGTTTATCCCAGAAATGCAAGGATTCTTCAATATATGCAAATCAATCAATGTGATACACCATATCAACAAATTGAAGGATAAAAAACAAATGATCGTATCAATAGATGCAGAAAAAACTTTTTACAAAATTCAACACCCACTTATGAAAAAAACCCTCCAGAAAGTAGGCATAGAGGGAACTTACCTCAACATAACAAAGGCTTTATGTGACAAACATACAGCCAGCATCATTCTCAATGGTGAAAAACTGAAACCATTTCCTCTAAGATCAGGAACAAGACAAGGTTGTCCACTCTCACCAGTACTATTCCACATAGTTCTGGAAGGTTTAGCCACAGTCATGAGAGAAGAAAAAGAAATAAAAGGAATCCAAATCGGAAAAAAAGAAGTAAAACTGTCCCTTTTTGCAAACTACCAATGGCATTTTTCACAAAACTACAGCCAAAACATCACAATTTTTATGGAAACACAAAAGATCCCGAATAGCCAAAGCATTCTTGAGAAAGAAAAACGGAGTTGGAGGAATCAGACTCCCTGACTTTAAACTATTCTACAAAGCTAGAGTAATCTAGACATTATGGTACTGGCACAAGAACAGAAATATGCATCAATGGAACAGGATAGAAGTCCCAGAGATTAACCTACGCACATATGGTCATCTTATGTTTGATAAAAGAGGCAAGAATATACAATGGACAGAAGACAGCCTCTTCAAAAAGTGGTGCTGGAAAACCTGGAAAGCTACGTGTAAAAGAATGAAATTAGTACACTCCCTAACACCATACACAAAAATAAACTCAAAATGGATTAAAGACCTAAATGTAAGGCCAGACAGACATATATAAACTATAAAACTCTTACTGGAAAACATAGGCAGAACACTCTATGACATAAATCACAGCAAGATCCTTTTTGACCTATCTCCTAGAGAAATGGAAAAAATAAATAAAAATAAATAAATGGGACCTAATGAAACTTAAAAGCTTTTGCACAGCAAAGGAAACCATAAGTAAGATGAAAAGACAGCCCTCAGAATGGGAGAAATTTGCACATTAAGTAAAGGACAAAGGATTAATCTCCAAAATTAACAAGCAGCTCATGAAGCTCAATATCAAAACCAAACAAACAACCCAATCCAAAAATGGGCAGAAGACCTAAATAGACATTTTTCCAAAGAAGATATACAAATTGCCAACAAACACATGAAAGAATGCTCAACATCATTAATCATTAGAGAAATTCTAATCAAAACTACAGTGAAGTCTCACCTCACACCAGCCAGAATGGTCATCATGAAAAAATCTACAAACGATAAATTCTGGAGAGGGTGTGGAGAAAAGGGAACCCTCTTGCACTGTTGGTGGGAATTTAAATTGATACAGCCACTATGGAGAACACTATGGAGGTTCCTTAGAAAACTAAAAATAGAACTACCATATGACCCAGCAATCCCACTACTGGGCATATATACTGAGAAAACCATAATTCAAAAATAGTCATGTACCACAATGTTCATTACAGCTCTATTTCCAATAGCCAGGACATGGAAGCAACCTAAGTGTCCATTGACAGATGAATGGATAAAGAAGATGTGGCACATATATACAATGGAATATTACTCAGCCATATAAAGAAACAAAATTGAGTTATTTGTAGTTAGGTGGTTGGACCTAGATCTGTAATACAGAGTGAAGTAAGTCAGAAAGAGAAAAACAAACACCATATGTTGACACATATATACACTACTATGTATAAAATAGATGTCTAATGAGAACCTACTGTATAGCACAGGGAACTCTACTCAATGCTCTGTAGTGACCTAAATTGGAAGGAAATCCAAAAAGGGGGGATTATGTATACATATAGCTGATTCACTTTGCTCTACAGCAGAAACTAACACAACTTATATTGTAATGCATGTATACTCCAATAAAAATTAATTTTAAAAATCCAGACCTAAATGTCCATCAGCAGATGAATGGATAAAGAAGACATGGTATATATACAATGGAATATTACTCAGCCATAAAAAGAAACGAAATTGAGTTATTTGTAGTGAGGTGGATGGACCTAGAGTCTGTCATACAGAATGAAGTAAGTCAGAAAGAGAAAAAAAATACCGTATGCTAACACATATATATGGAACCTTAAAAAAATGGCTCTGAAGAACTTAGGGGCAGGACAGGAATAAAGACTGAGACATAGAGAATGGACTTCAGAACATGGGGAAGGAGAAGGGTAAGCTGGGGCGAAGTGAGAGAGTAGCATTGACATATATACACTACCAAATGTAAAATAGGTAGCTAGTGGGAAGCAGCTGCATAGCACAGGGAGATCAGCTTAGTGCTTTGTGCCCACCTAGAAGGGTGGGATATGGAAGGTGGGAGGGAGACGCAAGAGGGAGGATATATGGGAATATATGTATATGTATAGCTGATTCACTTTGTTATAAAGCAGAAACTAAAACACCATTGTAAAGCAATTATACTCCAATAAAGATGTTTAAAAAAATTAAATAATGCCATCTGCAGTAAAATGGATTGCCATAGATCATCATACTAAGTAAGTCAACTGAGAAAGACAAGTATCATATGATATCACTTATATGTGGAATCTAAAAAGATGATACAAATGAACTTATTTACAAAACACAAACTCACATACTTAGAAAACACTCAATGTTTACCAAAGGAGAAATGGGGGGGGATAAAATAGGAATTTGGGATTAGCAGATACAGACTACTATATATAAAAGAAATAACAAGGACCTACTGTATAGCACAGGGAAATATATCCAATATCTTGTTGTAACATTTAATGGAAAAGAATCGGAGAAAGTATATATATATATATATATAGCTGAATCACTTGATGTACACCTGAAAATTTGTACATCAACTATACTGCAATTTAAATATTCCAAAAACTAAAATAAAATCTACACATAGCATACACACCTTACCCTGTATCCAGGGTAGTCCCTAGGAAGTGTACAAACTGGGGCACCTTGGGGGAGAAGCAGTTGTAGTACTAAACATGCCCAGAGGATGTCGGTCTTTTCCAGCCATCTAATAACTACCAAAGGATTACTCCAGTCAACTCTCTGATGCAGTACAATGGTGAGTCAAGGATTAGTACAGAGTAAAATTTTAAATCCAGCCATACTGGTAGTCTCTATATTTCCATCAGTCACTTTTCCCCTTTCCTTAATTAGCCAAATGCATTCCAATCCTGAAGTTATATAAACAGAAAGAAGTGGCTCAAAAAAGATAAGGAATTTGAAAGTGGGGCACTGTACAGTTTTTTCAAGTCACATTTCCACTGACGAAGAGGACAGCAAATTCTCAGAGTGCAAAATTGACCTGTCATATACCTTGTTCCTTCTTGATCCTGAGTCTCTGGAATTTTGAAAGTGAATGGTGCAATCAGAAGTTCTTGCATAAAGAAAGTTGTACTTCATTTTCTCCCCCATGGATTGGTTTTGAGAAACAAAAATCCCTCAACCAAAACCAAAATCTATCAAGTATCATTACACTAAGTTGACTTTCAAGTGAAGATTGAGAAAGTACATCTCTTTCAATCCCCCTTCACCTTAACAATCAAACCATGAACCTACCTAACTGATCCTGAAGAACAAAGAAAAGATGAATTCTAATGAAGAGAATGTCAGACTTCAGTTTTGGCATAAACATGTTTATGCTTCATTCTCTGCGCTTTTTACTACACTCAGTGTAGCATAGTTATATTGACAAGGCAAAGGAAGTCTCCTTTTCATTTCAACTTTTAAGGAAATGACTGATTTGACAAATCCAGTAAACTACCAGTAATTTAAGTTTCAGTTTATGTTGCTGTCTTGAAACAGTATAATTGCCAATTAAAGTTTTCGTATAACCACACTTACCTGTTTCTATCACATTTCAGTGATTGGTGAATCCTGAGGAAAAATGGGACTGTTCTTCACATTGCAAAACTTTTGGCTATCCTTGTTCCATGTTTCTGTTTAGGTTACCCTGTCCTACACACGAAGGCCCTCACTTTTGGATCCTTGTCTATGTGAAGACTATAGATATGCTGGTTCTGCATATGCATCCTATTTCCCCCCCTCTAAAGTTGGAAAAGTCCAGCAATGTAAACTATCATTGAAGCAAAACCTGAAACCAGGATAGCCAACCATTTTACAAGGTGAAGAACAGTGTTTGTGTGCTGTGGGCTCCACGCTTGGAACAACCCCATTTTTCCACAGGACTCACTAATCATTGACATCTTATATTGAAATCTGACAAAATCAGGTAAGTATGGTACATGATGTGTACACCAGTTATGTAGGGCAGAATTTGAAGAAGTAAGATTTCCCTGGACGACAGAAAGATGTGGGAGTTATTTGTGTCAGCAGAAGGAAAAGTCAACCTGCAGAGACACCACTACTACAGTAACTCATAAAGTACTGGGATCCATGTTTCAGTTAATAATTGATAGTTTATTTAGAAGGTTGAGATAACTTATCTCTCACAGATACTAATTGCAAAAGAACATTTTGAAATATGGACTGGGAAGATGAAGTACACTTTTCCTTATTCAGTTAGCTATTAGGTATGCTATTATTTAACCCTGGCCGTCTTCTTTGAGAGAGGTGTTGTTTATTTTTGTTATTTTTTTACCTTACGATGTTGCCAATATTGGCTATATTTAGAGCATCCGTCTTCCATCCATAGGCTTTGTCCCCTCCTGGCTGTCACCCAGCACCAGGGTGTGTTTTGGGGGCAGGAAGTTTATAAAGAAATCAGTAATTGTTGCTAGAGTTGAGGATTTGATACAAGCATGCCCTCAGCAATCCCTACATTCAAGTTCCAGGCTATGGATTATCCCACTAGCAGACTCATTTATCCCTGACCTAACCCAGCTGCTCTCCTCACCAATCACTGTAGGTCTCAGTATTCACAGTAGGGACCTTGCCTACCGTCTTCCCCCAGTCTGGGTGTCTTCTCACACCTCTTTCTCTGAACTCCCTTTTTGCTCTATCTCCAGTTAGCTCATTATAATCACTGAAAACATTTTCTAACCTGATTTTCATAAAAGTGTCCTTACTCATAGCCAAAGCCATCCACCAGCCAAACAACACTGGATAGACTGGGTTGATCTCACAGGAAGATGGAAGAAGGCAGGGCGGCTGGTATATGATTGTCTTGGTTCATTAATCGAAGGATTCTGGGGGATGAGCCTCCCAGTCATTCCCAAACAGTAACAATTTGTCTTTCCAATCCTAGCTGTATGAATGCTAAAGACAGGTTTGAAATTACTTTTAGTGTCAATAAAATACTAATCAGCCCCTTACCCTCTAGCATGCTCCTAATATACATCCCCAGTATGTTTAGAGCAAAGCGTGTCTTATTTGCTCCTAGGTTGACCAACATCCAGTTATTCTCTGAATCTCAGCCCTGGCACTGCACCCAGCCTGCCATGGCCACAGGGTCACTGCTTTTCATCATGACCTGGAACTCCTGGAATCTATGATTAGATAGATGATCCTGCAAACAAGCTCCTATTGAGAAGTGCATTTAGGCTTTTCCAGTCCTTCTCTAAAAGTTCTGTGTGCAGCTGCTCCATCAACGTGAGCTACAGATGGGCTTGCTTACAAGCCAGGTATCCAGCAGGTATATACATATACATGTACACCCAAACCTATGCCGTGAATAAACATCATCTCAAAGCCTCACAGTCTAAATCCATGAGGAAATGGGTCCAATAATGAGCCACAGACCACTTCATAACTACCCTCAGCTACACAGACACCCAGGAGAAGCTTTAAAATGCCACCCATACAGGCATGATTTGCCACCCACATATGCATCCATCCTTCTCTTCAGGATACAACCTGAGGAAAGGTTTATTTTTCTAGTGACAAATATTGAACACCTTTGGAGTAAGCCAGTCCTGAATTTGAGTCAGAGTTCTGCTCTTTATTATTGCTATGGCTATGACATCATTTTCTTACCTATAAAATAATAATGACAACCACGTCTTAGAGTAGTTATGAAAATTAAATGAGTTGATATATATGAAGCTTTTGATAGACAACTTAGTTCAAAGAAAGACTCAATTCTGTTTTGAAATAGAATTAAACCCCTTTAAAAATGAGGGAAAAGGTGGTGGAATAACACATTTCTTCTAACCATCCATTCATTCAGCAAGTGGGGTTTTTTTGAGCATATATTACATTTTCTGCACAAACCAGGTACTAAAGCTGTTCTGAGTGAATAAGACACAAGCTTATAGTTTACATACAGCACAATAATAAAATCATTTATTGAGTAAAAAACAAAAAAGAATAGGTGTTAACTCTTTTCTAAAGGTTTGGTAGAATTTGCCTATGAAGTCTTCGAGTCCTGTACTTTTGTTTGCTGGCATTTTTTAAATCACAGATTTAATTTCAGTACTTCTAATTGATCTGTTTATATTTTCTTTTTTTCCTGCTTCTGTCATGGAAGATTGCACTTTTCTAAGAATTTACCCATTTCTTCTAGGTTGTCCATTTTATTGGCATATAGTTTCTTGTAGTAGTCTCTTATGATCCTTTTTATTTCTGTGGTGTTCATTGTAACTCATTTTTTATTCTAATTTTATAGATCGGGGCCCCTTCCATTGTTTTCTTGATGCGTATGGCTAAAGGTTTATCAATTTTGTTTATCGTTTCAAAGAACCAGATTTTAGTTTCATTTATCTTTTTTTTTTTTTTTTTTTTTTTTTTTTTGCGGTACACGGGCCTCTCACTGTTGTGGCCTCTCCCCTTGCGGAGCACAGGCTCCGGACGCACAGGCTCAGCGGCCATGGCTCATGGGCCCAGCCGCTCCACGGCCTGTGGGATCCTTCCGGACCGGGGCATGAACCCGTGTCCCCTGTATCAGCAGGCAGACTCTCAACCACTGTGCCACCAGGGAAGCCCTCATTTATCTTTTCTATTGTTTTCTTAGTCTCTATTTCATTTATTACTGCTCTGATCTTTATGATTTCTTTCCTTCTAGTAATGTTTGGTTTTGTTTGTTCTTTCTCTACTTGCTTTAGGTGTAAACTTAGGTTGTTTACTTGAGATTTTTCTTGTTTCCTGATGTAAGCTTGTATCATGATAAACTTCCCTCATAGAACTACTTTTGTGTCTCCCATAGGTTTAGGATCATCGTGTTTTTTGTTTTCATTTGTCTGTAGATATTTTGTATTTGCTCTGTGATTACTTCAGTTATCCATTGGTCATTTAGTAGCATATTGTTTGGCCTCCACGTGTTTGTGTTTTTTGCAGTATTTTTCTTCTATTTGATTTTTAATCTCGTAGTGTTGTGGATGGAAAACATGCCTGATATGATTTCACATTTTCTTAAATTTACTGAAGCTTGCTTTGTCTCCCAGACTGTGATCTATCCTGAAGAATGATCCATGTACCCTTGAAAAGAACGTGTGTATGCTGTTTTTGGATGGAATGCTCTATAAACATCAATCAAATCCTTCCAGTCTAATATGTCATTAAAGTCCTGTGTTTCCTTATTGATTTCTGTCTTGTGTTTCCTTATTGATTTCTGTCTAGATGATCTGTCCATTGATGTAAGCAGGGTGTCAAGGTCTCCCACTATTATTGTGTTACTGTCAATTTCTTCTTTTATGTCTGTTAATATTTGCCTTATATATTGAGGTATTCCTATGTTGGGTGCATATATATTAACAATTGTTATATCTTCTTCTTGAGTTGATCCCTTGATCATTATGTAGTATCCATCTTTGTCTCTTGCAACAGTCTGCATTTTAAAGTCTATTTTGTGTGATATGAATATTGCTACTCCAGCTTTCTTTTGATTTTCATTTGCATGGAATACATTATTCCATCCCTTGACTTTCAGTCTGTATGTGTATCTACATTAGAAGTGGGTCTGCTGGAGAAATAATATATATGGATTGTGGATTTGTACCCATTCATCCAGTCTATGACTTTCAGTGGGAGCATTTAATCCATTTATATATAAGGTAATTAATATGTATATTTTTAAAATATGTATAATATATATATTCTTATTTCCATTTTATTAACTTTTCTAGATTTTTTTTTGTTTTTTTTTTCCTTTCCTCTTTTGTTCTCTTCTCTTGTGATTTGATGACTATGTTTAGTGTTATGTTGGTATTCCTTTTCTTTATTATGTACATATCTATTATAGATTTGTTTTGATTTTTTAAACATCTTTAATGAAGTATAATTGCTTTGCAATGTTGTGTTAGTTTCTGCTGTATAACAAAATGAATCAGCTATATGGATACATATATCCACTTATAACCTCCCTCTTGAGTCTCCTTCACACTTTCCTTATCCCACCACTCTAGATGGTCTCTAAGCAACTGTCTGATCTCCCAGTGCTATGTAGCTGCTTCCTACTAGCTACCTACTTTACATTTGGTAGTGTATATATATCCATGTCACTCTCTCACTACGTCCCAGCTTACCCTTCCCCCTCCCCATGTCCTCAAGTCTATTATCTATGTCTGTGTCTTTATTCCTGCCCAAACCCTAGGTACTTCAGAACCATTGTTGTTGGGTTTTTTTTTAGATTCCATATATATGTGTCAACATATGGTATTTGTTTTTCTCTTTCTGACTTACTTCACTCTGTATGACAGACTCTAGGTCCATCCACCTCAGTACAAATGACTCAATTTGTTTCCTTTTTGGCTGAGTAATATCCCATTGTATATATGTGCCACATCATCTTTATCCATTCATCTGTTGAAGGACATTTAGGTTTCTTCCATGTCCTGGCTATTGTAAATAGAGCTGCAATGAACATTTTGGTACATGACTCTTTTTGAATTATGGTTTTCTCAGGGTATATGCCCAGTAGTGGGATTGCTGGGTTGTATGGTAGTTCTATTTTTAGTTTTTTAAGGAACCTCCATACTGTTCTCCATAGTGGCTGTACCAACTCACATTCCCACCAACAGTGCAAGAGGGTTCCCCTTTCTCCACAACCTCTCCAGCATTTATTGTTTCTAGATTTTTTGATGATGGCCATTCTGACTGGTGTGAGATGATATCTCACTGTAGTTTTGATTTGCATTGCTCTCATGATTAATGATCTTGAGCATTCTTTCATGTATTTGTTGCAAATCTGTATATCTTCTTTGGAGAAATATCTATTTCGGTCTTCTGCCCATGTTTGGATTGGGTTGTTTGTTTTGTTGATATTGAGCTGCATGAGCTGCTTGTAAATTTTGGAGATTAATCCTTTGTCAGTTGCTTCATTTGCAAATATTTTCTCCCATTCTGAGGGTTGTATTTTGGTCTTGTTTATGATTTCCTTTGGTGTGCAAAAGTTTTGAAGTTTCATTAGGTCCCATTTGTTTATTTTTGTTTTATTTCCATTTCTCTAGGAGGTGGGTCAAAAATGATCTTACTGTGATTTACATCAAAAAGCATTCTGCCTCTGATTTTCTGTAAGAGTTTTATAGTGTCTGGCCTTACATTTAGGCCTTCAATACATTTTGAGTTTATTTTTGTGTATGGTGCTAGGAAGTGTTCTAATTTCATTCCTTTACATGAAACTGTCCAGTTTCCCAGAACCACTTATTAAAGAGGCTGTCTTTTCTCCATTGTATATTCTTGCCTCTTTTATGAAATATAAGGTGACCATACGTGCATGAAATTACCTCTGAGATTTCTATCCTGTTCCATTGACCTATATTTCTGTTTTTGTGCCAGTAGCATACTGCCTTGGTTACTGTAACTTTGTAGTATAGACTGAAGACCAGGAGCCTGATTCCTCCAACTCCATTTGACTTTCTCAAGATTCTCTGACTCTTCAGGGTCTTTTGTGTTTCCATACAAATTGTGAAAATTTTTTTCTAGTTCTGTGAAAAATGCCAGTGGTAATTCTATAGGGATTGCATTGAATCTGTAGATTGCTTTGGATAGTATAGTCATTTTCACAGAGTTGATTCTTCCAATCCAACAATATGGTTTATCTCTCCATCTGTTTATATTGTCTTTATGTCTTTCATCAGTGTCTTATTGTTTTCTGCATCCACGTCTTTTGTCTCCTTAGGTAGGTTTATTCCTACGAATTTTATTCCTTTCACTGAAATGGTAAACGGGAGTGTTTCCTTAATTTCTCTTTCAGATTTTTCATCATTAGGGTATAGGAATGCCAGAGATTTCAGTGCATTAATTTTGTATACTGCTACTTTACCAGTTTCACTGATTAGCTCTAGTAGTTTTCTGGTAGCATCTTTGCAATACTCTGTATAGTATCATGTCATCTGCAAACAGTGACAGTTTTTCTTCCTCTTTTCTGATTTGGATTCCTTTTATTTCTTTTTCTTCTCTGTTTGCTGAGGCGAAAACTTCCAAAACTATGTTGAATAATAGTGGTGAATATGGGTAACCTTGTCTTGTTCCTGATCTTAGAGAAAATGGTTTCAGTTTTTCTCCATTGAAAATGATGTTGGTTGTGGATTTTTCATATATGGCTTTAATTATGTTGAGGTAAGTTCCCTCTATGCCTAATGTCTGGAGAGTTTTTATCATAACTGGGTGTTGAAATTTGTCAAAAGCTTTTTCTGCCTCTATTTTGCTTATCATATGCTTTTTATACTTCGTTTTGTTAATATGGTGTATCACACTGTTTCATTTGCATATATTGAAGAATCCTTGCATTCCTCAGATAAACCCCACTTGATCATGTTGTATGATCCTGTTAAAGTGCTGCTGGATTCTGTTTGCTAGTATTTTGTGAGGATTTTTGCCTCTATGTTCATCAGTGATATTGGTCTGTAGTTTCCTTTCTTTGTCACAACTTTGTCTGCCTTTCGTATCAGAGTGATGGTGGCCTCACAGAATGAGTTTGGGAGTGTTTCTCCCTCTGCTATACTTTGGAAGAGTTTGAGAAGGAGAGGTGTTAGCTCTTCTCTAAATACTTGATAGAATTTGCCTGTGAATCTATGTGATCCTAGGCTTTTGCTTGTTGGAAGACATTTAATCAAGGCTTTTGCATGTTGGAAGACTTTTAATCAAAGTCTCAATTTCAGTGCTTGGGATTGGTCTGCTTATATTTTCTATTTCTTCCTGGTTCAGTCTCGGAAGTTTATGCTTTCCTAAGAATTTTTCCAGTTTGTCCATTTTTTTGGCATATAATTGCTTGTAGTAACCTCTCATGATCCTTTGCATTTCTGCAGTGTCAGTTGTTACTTCTCCTTCATTTTTAACTCTGTTAATTTGAGCTTTCTCTCTTTTTTCCTTCATTAGTCTGGCTAACGGTTTATCCATTTTATTTATCTTCTCAAAGAACCAGCTTTTAGATTTATTGATCTCTGCAATTGTTTCCTTCATTTCTTTTTGATTTATTTCTGATCTGATCTTTATGATTTGTTTCCTTCTGCTAACTGTGGTTCTTTTTGTTCTTTCTCTAATTGTGTTAGGTGCAAGGTTAGGTTGTTTATTTGAGATGTTTCTCGTTTCTTCAGGTAGGATTGTCTTGCTATAAACTTCCCTCTTGGAACTGTTTTTGCTACATCTCATAGGTTTGGGGTTGTCATGTTTACATTGTCACTTGTTTCTAGGTATTTTTTGATTTCCTCTTTGATTTCTTCTGTGATCTCCTGGTTATTTAGTAGCGTATTTTTTAGCCTCCATTTGTTTGTATTTTTCACATTTGTTTTTCCTGTAATTGATATCATAGTCTCATAGTGTTGTGGTCAGGAAAGATACTTGATAGGATTTCCATTTTCTTAAGTTTACCAAGGCTTGACTTGTGACCCAAGATATGATATATCCTGGAGAATGTTTCATGGGCACTTGAGAAGAAACTGTATTCTGTTGTTTTTTGATTGAATGTCCTATACATATCAATTAAGTACATCTTGTGTAATGTATCATTTAAAGCTTGTGTTTCCTTTTTTATTTTCATTTCAGATGTTCTGTCCATTGGTGAAAGTGGGGTGTTAAAGTCCCATACTATGATTGTGTTAGTGTCTATTACCCCTTTAATAGCTGTCAGCACTTGCCTTATGTATTGAGGTGCTCCTCTGTTTGCTGCATAAATATTTACAATAGTTATATCTTCTTCTTGGATTGATCCCTTGATCGTTATGTAGTGTTCTTCTTTGTCTCTTGTAATAGTCTTTACTTTAAAGTTTATTTTTCTGATATAAGAATTGCTTCTACAGCTTTCTTTTGGTTTCCATTTGCATGGAATATCTTTTTTCATTCCCTTACTTTCAGTCTGTGTGTGTCCCTAGGTCTGAAATGGGTCTCTTGTTGACAGCATATATGCGTGTCTTGTTTTTGTATCCATTCAGCCAGTTTGTGTCTTTTGGTTGGTGCATTTAATCCGTTTACATTTAAGGTAATAATCGATATGTATGTTCCTATTACCATTTTCTTAATTGTTTTGGGTTTGTTATTGTAGGTCTTTTTCATCTCTTGTGTTTCCTGCCTACAGAAATTGCTTTAGCATTTGTTTTAAAGCTGGTTTGGTGGTGCTGATTTCTCTTAACTTTTTCTTTCTGTATAGATTTAAATTTCTCCATCAAATCTGAATGAGATCCTTGCTGGGTAGAGTAATCTTGGTTGTATATTGTTCCCTTTCATTACTCTAAATATGTCCTGCCACTCCCTTGTGTTTTGCAGAGTTTCTGCTGAAGGATCCGCTGTTAACGTTATGGGGACTCCCTTGTATGTTACTTCGTGATTTTCCCTTGCTGTTTTTAATTTTTTTTCTTTGTATTTAATTTTTGATAGTTTGATTAATACTATCATACTTGTGCCTTGGCGTATTTCTCCTTAGATTTTTCCTGTATGCGACTCACTGTGCTTCATGGACTTGTTTGCTACTTCCTTTCCCATCTTAGTGACGTTTTCAACTATAATGTCTTGAAATATTTTCTCAGTCCCTTTCTTTTCCTCTTCTTCTTCTGGGACCCCTATAATTCGAATGTTGGTGTTTTTAATGTTGTCCCAGAGGTCTCTGAGACTGTCCTCAGTTCTTTTCATTCTTGTTTCTTTATTCTGCTCTGTGGTAGTTATTTGCACTACTTTATCTTCCAGGTCACTTATCCATTCTTCTGCCTCAGTTATTCTGCTATTGATTCCTTCTAGAGAATTTTTAATTTCATTTATTGTGTTGTTCATCATTGTTTGTTTGCTTTTTAGTTCTTCTATGTCCTTGTTAAACATTTCTTGTATTTTCTCCATTCTATTTCCAAGATTTTTGATTATCCTTACTCTGAATTCTTTTTCATTTATGCTACCTACTTCCCCTTAATCTGTTTCATCTGGTGTGGTTTTTACCTTACTCCTTCATCTGCTGTGTGTTTGTCTTCTCATTTTCTTTAACTTACTGTGTTTGAGATCTCCTTTTCACAGGCTTCAGGTTTGTAGTTCTCCTTCTTTTTGTTGTCTGCCCCCAGTTGTTATTGTTGGTTCAGTAGCTTGTTTAGGCTTCCTGGTGGAGGGGACTGGTGCCTTTGTTCTGGGGAGTGTGGCTGGATATCGGCTTTCTGGTGAGCAGGGCCCTGTCTGGTGGTATGTTTGTCATGTCAGTGAACTTAGTATTATTTTAGGCAGCCTTTCTGCTAATGGGTGGAGTTGTGTTCCTGTCTTGCTAGTTGTTTGGCATGGGCTGTCCAGCACTGGAGCTTGCTATCCGTTGGGTGGAGCTGGCTCTAAGCATTGAGATGGAAATCTCTGGGAGAGCTGTTGCCAACTGATATTATGTGGGGCCAGTAGGTTTCTGTTGGTCCAATATCCTGAACTCGGTTCTCCCTCCTAAGAGGCTCAGATCTGACACCAGGCCAGTGCACTGAGACCCTGTCAGACATACAGACAAGTCTGTAGGGACTTGCTTGCCTTTTGGGAATTCTGAGTTCTAGCAGCATTCAGTAGGTGTTCTGTAGGAGTTGTTACACATGTAGATGTATTTTTGATGTATTGTGGGGAGGAAGGTGACCTCCACGTCTTACTCCTCCATTATCTTGAATGTCCCTGCCATTACACGTGTTCGATTTGTGCTTCCCTTGAGGTTTTCGCATAACAGTCTCTCTCTCTCTCTCTCTCTCTCTCTCTCTCTCTCTCTCTCTCTCTCTCTCTATATATATATATATATATATATATATATATATATATATATTTGTTTCAGGATGCTGATTATTTATTTTTTTATTTTTTTTTACATCTTTATTGGAATATAAATTCTTTACAATGATGTGTTAGTTTCTGCTTTATAACAAAGGGAATCAGTTATACATATACATATGTTCCCATACCTCTTCCCTCTTCCGTCTCCCTCCCTCCCACCAGCACAATCCCACACCTCTAGGTGATCACAAAACACCTAGCTGATCTCCCTGTGCTATGAGGCGGCTTCCCACTAACTATCTACTTTACATTAGGTAGTGTATATATGTCTATGCCACTCTCTCACTTTATCATAGCTTACCCTTCCCCTCCTGATATCCTCAAATCCATTCTCTAGAAGGTCTGTATCTTTATTCATGTCTTAACCCAAGGTTCTTCATGACATTTCTTTTCTTAGATTCCATATATATGTGTTAGCATATGATATTACTCTTTCTCTTTCTGACTTACTTCACTCTGTATGACAGACTCTACGTCCATCCACCTGACTACAAAAAACTCAATTTCATTTCCTTATTTTTTTTAACATCTTTATTGGGATATAATTGCTTTACAATGGTGTGTTAGTTTCTGCTTTAAAACAAAGTGAATCAGTTATACATATACATATGTTCCCATAACTCTTCCCTCTTGCGTCTCCCTCCCTCCCACCCTCCCTATCCCACCCCTCCAGGCGGTCACAAAGCACTGAGCTGATCTCCCTGTGCTATGCGGCTGCTTCCCAATAGCTATCTACCTTATGCTTGGTAGTGTATATATGTCCATGCCTCTCTCTCGCTTTGTCACAGCTCACCCTTCCCCCTCCCCATATCCTCAAGTCCGTTCTCTAGTAGGTTTGTGTCTTGATTCCTGTCTTACCCCTAGGTTCTTCAAGACATTTTTTTTCTTAAACTCCATATATATGTGTTAGCATACAGTATTTGTCTTTCTCTTTCTGACTTACTTCACTCTGTATGACACACTCTAGGTCTATCCACCTCATTATAAATAGCTCAATTTCGTTTCTTTTTATGGCTGAGTAATATTCCATTATATATATGTGTCACATCTTCTTTATCCATTCATCTGATGATGGGCACTTAGGTTGATTCCATCTCCGGGCTATTGTGAATAGAGCTGCAACGAACATTTTGGTACATGACTCTTTTTAAATTATGGTTTTCTCAGGGTATATGCCCAGTAGTGGGATTAGTGGGTGATATGATAGTTTTATTTGTAGTTTTTTAAGGAACCCCATACTATTCTCCATAGTGGCTGAACCCATTCACATTCCCAGCAGCAGTGCAAGAGTGTTCCCTTTTGTCCACACCCTCTCCAGCATTTATTGTTTCCAGATTTTTTGATGATGCTCATTCAGACCTGGGTGAGATGATATCTCATTGTAGTTTTTATTTGCATTTCTCTAATAATTAATGATGTTGAGCATTCTTTCATGTATTTGTTGGCAGTCTGTATATCTTCTTTGGAGAAATGTCTATTTAGGTCTTCTGCCCATTTTTGGATTGTGCTTTTTTTTTTTGATATTGAGCTGCATGAGCTGCTTGTAAATTTTGGAGATTAATCCTTTGTCAGTTCCTCCACTAGCAAATATTTTCTCCCATTCTGAGGGTTGTCTTTTGGTCTTTTTTATGGTTTCCTTTGGTGTGCAAAAGTTTTGAAGTTTCATTGGGTCCCATTTCTTTATTTTTGTTTTTATTTCCATTTCTCTGGGGGATGAGTCAAAAAGGATCTTGATGTGATTTATGTCATAGAGTGTTCTGCCTATGTTTTCCTCTAAGAGTTTGATAGTTTCTGGCCTTATATTTAGGTCTTTAATCCATTTTGAGCTTATTTTTGTGTATGGTGTTACGCAGTGTTCTAATCTCATACTTTTACATGTACCTGTCCACTTTTCCCAGCACCACTTATTGAAGAGGCTGTCCTTTCTCCACTGTATAATCCTGCCTCCTTTATCAAAGATAAGGTGACCATATGTGTGTGGGTTTATCTCTGGGCTTTTGATCCTGCTCCATTGATCGATATTTGTATTTCTGTCACAGTACCATACTGTCCTGATCACTGTAGCTTTGTAGTATAGTCTGAAGTCAGGGAGCCTGATTCCTCCAGCTCCATCTTTCATTCTCAAGATTGCTTTGGCTATTCGGGGTCTTTCATGTTTCCATACAAATTGTGAAATTTTTTGTTCTAGTTCTGTGAAAAATGCCAGTGGTAGTTTGATAGGGATTGCATTGAATTTGTACATTCCTTTGGGTAGTAGAGTCATTTTCACAGTGCTGATTCTTCCAATCCAAAAACATGGTATGTCTCTCCATCTATTTCTCTCATCTTTAATTAATTTCATCTGTGTCTTATAATTTTCTGCATACAGGTCTTTTGTCTCCTTAGTTAGATTTATTCCTGATATTTTATTCTTTTCATTGCCATGGTTAATGGGAGTGTTTTCTTAATTTCACTTTCAGATTTTTCATCATTAGTGTATAACAATGCCAGAGATTTCTGTGCATTAATTTTATATCCTGCTACTTTACCAAATTCATTGATTAGCTCTAGTAGTTTTCTGGTAGCATCCTTAGGATTCTCTATGTATAGTGTCATGTCATCTGCAAACACTGACAGCTTTAATTCTCCTTTTCCAATTTGGATTCCTTTTATTCCCTTTTCTTCTATGATTGCTGTGACAAAAATGTCCAAAACCATGTTGAATAAGAGTGGTGAGAGTGGGCAACAGTTTCTTGTTCCTGATCTTAGTGGAAATGCTTTCACTGTTTCACTCTTGAGGACGAGTTGGCTGTGTGTTTGTCATATATGGCCTTTATTATGTTGAGGAAAGTTCCCTCTATGCCTACTTCCTGCAGGGTTTTTATCATAAATTGGTGTTGAATTTTGTCGAAAACTTTCTCTGTATCTATTGAGATGATCATATGGTTTTCTCCTTCAATTTGTTAATATGGTGTATCACGTTGATTGATTTCCGTATACTGAAGAATCCTTGCATTCCTGGAATAAAACCCACTTGATCATGGTGTATGATCCTTTTAATGTGTTGTTGGACTCTGTTTGCTAGTATTTTGTTGAGGATTTTTGCATCTATGTTCATCAGTGATATTGGCCTGTAGTTTTCTTTCTTTGTGACATACTTGTCTGGTTTCGGTATGAGGGTGATGGTGGCCTCATAGAATGAGTTTGGGAGTATTCCTCCCTCTGTTATATTTTGGAAGAGTTTGAGTGGATAGGTGTTAGCTCTTCTCTAAATATTTGATAGAATTCGCCTGTGAAGCCAACTGGTTCTGGGCTTTTGTTTGCTGGACAATTTTTAATCACAGTTTTAATTTCAGTGCTTGTGATTGGTCTGTTCATATTTTCTATTTCTTCTTGATTCAGTCTTGGCAGCTTGTGCATTCCTAATAAATTGTCCATTTCTTCCAGGTTGTCCATTTCATTGGCATACAGTTGCTTGTCGTAATCTCTCATGATCTTTTGTATTTCTGCAGTGTCAGTTGTTACTTCTCCTTTTTCATTTCTAATTCTATTGATTTGAGTCTTCTCCTTTTTTTTCCTGATGAGTCTGGCTAATGGTTTATCATTTTTTTTTATCTTGTCAAAGAACCATCTTTTAGTTTTATTGATCTTTCCTATCGTATCCTTCATTTCTTTTTCATTTATTTCTGATCTGATCTTTATGATTTCTTTCCTTTTGCTTACTTTGGGGGTTTTTTGTTCTTTCTCTAATTGCTTTAGGTGCAAGGTTAGGTTCTTTATTCGAGAAGTTTCCTGTTTCTTAAGGTAAGATTTTATTGCTCTAAACGTCCCTCTTAGAACTGCTTTTGCTGCATCCCATAGATTTTGGGTCTTTGTATCTCCATTGTCATTTGTTTCTAGGTATTGTTTGATTTCCTCTTTGATTTCTTCAGGGATCACTTCGTTATTAAGTAGTGTATTGTTTAGCCTCCATGTGTTTGTATTTTTTACAGATCTTTTCCTGTAATTGATATTTAGTCTCATAGCATTGTTGTTGGAAAAGATACTTGATACAATTTCAATTTTATTAAATTTACCAAGGCTTGATTTGTGACTCAAGATATCTATCCTGGAGTATGTTCTAAGAGCACTTGAGAAAAATGTGTATTCTGTTGTTTTTGCATGGAATGTCCTATAAATATCAATTAAGTCCATCTTGTTTAATGTATCATTTAATTCTTGTGTTTCCTTATTTATTTTCATTTTGAGTAAGGTGTAAAAATGTAGATCTTTTAGAATGTATCTGACTATCAGTTTAAAACAAGTAGATATACTTTTAAGTCAACACATGTGAACATGATGGTAAACGTACATCAAACCCAGCTGTAGATACACAAATACTAGAGCAGAAGAAACCCAAACATACCAATAAAGAAAATCATTAAACCACAATGGAAGAGACTAAAAGAGGAAGAGAACAATAGAGAAGGGAGGGAGGAATCAAGATGGTGGAGTAAGTGGACATGGAGCTCACCTTCCACCCCACCATGAACACATGAAGAATACATCTACATGTGGAAGAATACTCACTGAAAACTAACTGGAAACTGGAAGAAGGACTCCTGTTACAACCATGTCTGTAAGAAAGATACACACATTATCAGGTAGGAAGGGAAGAAAACTTATTGAGTTGAGACCTGAGCCCTTGGGAGAGGATTCATAAGAAAAAGGAGATTACACAGCTGGACACCTCCCCTGGTGAGTGAGTGGTTCAAGCCACAGATTGGGTGACCCTGTCCTGAGGTCTTTCATGGGGGAAACAAGCATCCATAGTTGGTTGGAGCATCTCTGTGACTAAAAGAAGTGTAATGTGAAGCCTGGACTCCACTCAACAGCAGTGTTCCAGCACTGGCTAGCTTCTGAGTCAGGGAAGCTGCTGGGTTTCCTATGACCACCAAGCCGTACATCCCAGCCAAAACCCAGCAAGTGTTTCAGCCCCCACACTCCATGACACAGTGTGGCACTGGTTATAAGTCAGCCATGACAAGGAAGAAGACAACAATGGGAAGTAGAAGTGACCCAATCCCGGGGTGGAGCACTGGTGGGGTGTCATGTGCCATTGTTGGTCCATATTCAAGCAGTAACACAGAAGCAGCCCAGACCTCGGACGATTGCAACTCCACCATGGCTCATTCCTGATATATGCAGAAAGGTCATGCAGGCACTGCCTACATTGTGGAGTGGTTCCACAACTGGGCAGGAGAGGTTGAGCCTGGGGACAGTGATCAACTATGGAAGACAAAGGGGACTTGCCCCCAAAGCAGGGTGGAGAGAGGTGTAATCAAGTTTCTGGGTTTCCCATGAATGCCTTGTGTTAAACCCCAGCCTGAGCACAGCAAACACCCCGCTCTACTCACTTCATGCAAGAGCACAACAGTGTACATGGGGCACCCATGATTAGGGAAAAGACTAGACCTTAGGAAACAGAGGAATCCTGGTTCCAGGGTGGAACCTGAGTGGTGCAGTGGCAACCACTGTTGACACTCCCTTAAGCAGCTCCTCAGAAGCCACCAGATCTATGATGGTGATTGTTCTATCACAGCTCACCTCCTGATACACAAAAAAAGTTCCACATGAGCTCAAGCCAGAACTGCAGATCTGTTCCACAACAGGGTAGGGGTGGTGGAGACTGAGGGCAGTGATCAGCTCTGAGGGACAAAGGGGCCTTGCACCCCTGGCTGCATCTGAACAGAACCAGCTGTAGAGGTAGCACATAAGAACTCTATGGATGCCACTTGCTCTTGCAATCACCTACTCTGGAACAAAAGTCCTTGTGTGGGGAGAGAAAAAAACACACATGTAAAGGAAACAGCCAGATCAGGTAGACCCACAGGGCTTCTACTCCAGCAACTTGGGATCAGTCCCCATCCCCAATAAGGCAGTGATGGCCACTGAGCAGAGAGGAAGTTCTTCCTCACACACATTGCCAGCTCTAGTCCATCCATCTCCAAGTCCACTCCATACAAAGGTGATATCTGCCAACACACCCTGAGGAAAAACGTGACATACGTCCACTTCAAATATTTCCACCAAAGGCATTGGACACATGCATACTGTATAGGGAAGCTTCTACATAAGAAAAACCCTTCGAGACCACAATAGGTAAGTGTCCCACCTAAATTCATAGGGTTTGAGAAAGTAAAACAAAATGAAAAGGCAGAGGAACTACATTCAACTGAAAGAGCAAGAGTAATTCCCTGAAAAAATAAATAATAAAACAGAAATAAACAATTTACTGAATAAATAATTCAAAACAATGGAAATAAAAGGGATGACTAAATTAGAGAAAATAATTGATGTACACAGTAAACATTTTAAAAGGAAGTAGAAAATATGAAAAAGGACAAACTACAATTAATCAATAGTTTAAATAAAAAACACACAAGAAAGAATGAATAGCAGACCAAGTGATACACAAGAATGCATACGTGATCTGGAAGAAAGAATAATGGAAATCACTCAATCAGAACAGCAGGAAAAAAAAACATATTTTAAAACATGAAAGCAGGCACACGGCCTGGAAAGCTGAGGTGCTGGGTGCCGCAGTTTCACACTAGGATCTCTGGTCTGAAGAGCCGGGTGCACTGCGAATGAAACTAGACAAGCACAAAGGAAAAGAAAAAAAGATACAACAGAAATACATCTACACGTGGAACAACTCCTACAGAACGCCTACTGAACGCTGGCAGAAGACCTCAGACTTCCCAAAAGGCAAGAAACTCCCCACGTACCTGGGTAGGGCAAAACAAAAAAGAATAAACAGAGGCAAAAGGATAGGGACGGGACCTGCACCAGTGGGAGAGAGCTGTGAAGGAGGAAAGGTTTCCACACACTAGGAAGACCCTTCGTGGGCAGAGACTGCGGGTGGCGGAGGGGGAAAGCTTCGGAGCCGCAGAGGAGAGCACAGCAACAGGAGTGCGGAGGGCAAAGCAGAGAGATTCCCGCACAGAGGATCGGTGCCGACCGGCACTGACCAGCCCGAGAGGCTTGTCTGCTCACCCTCCGAGGCAGGCGGGGCTGTGAGCTGAGACTTGGGCTTTGGTCGGAGCGCAGTGAGAGGACTGGGGTTGGCAGCATGAGCACAGCCTGCAGGGGTTTAGTGCACCACGGTTAGCAGGGAGGGAGTCTGGGGAAAAGTCTGGACCTGCTGAAGAGGCAAGAGACTTTTTCTTCCCTCTTTGTTTCCTGCTGTGCAAGCAGAGGGGATTAAGAGCACTACTTAAAAGAGCTCCAGAGATGGGTGCGAGCCGCGGCTAAAAGCACGGACCACAGAGACGGGCATGAGACGCTAAGGCTGCTGCTGCCACCACTAAGAAGCCTGTGTGAGAGCACAGATCACTATGCCCAATGCCCTTCCCGGGAGCCTGTGCAGCCCGCTACTGCCAGGGCCTGGGATCCAGGGACAACTTCCCCGGAAGGACACACGGCACACCTAAGGCTGGTGCAAAGACACGCTGGCTTCTGCCGCCGCAGACACGCCCCGCATCGTGCCTCCCCCTCCCCCCAGCATCAGTGACCCAGAGCCCGCAAATCAGGGGCTCCTGTAACCCCGTCCTGTCGGAGCAAAGAACAGAAGCCCTCTGGCGACCTAAACGTACAGCAGGGCCTAATAAAAAGCTGAGCCCCGGGAGCTGTGCAGACAAAGAAGAGAAAGGGAAATCTCTCCCTGCAGCCTCAGAATCAGCGTATTAAAGCTCCACAATCAACTTGATGTACCTTGCATCTGTGGAATATATGAATAGACAACGAATCATCCCAAATTGAGGAGGTGGACTTTGAGAGAAAGATTTATTATTTTTTCCCCTTTTCCTCTTTTTGTGAGAGTGTATGTGTATGCTTTTGGGAGAGATTTTGTCTGTATAGCTTTGCTTTCACCATTTGTCCAAGGGTTCTATCCCTCCGTTTTCATTTGTTTTCTTTTTCCTTTTAAAAAAAATTTTTTTCTAGGGCTTCCCTGGTGGTGCAGTGGTTGGCAGTCCACCTGCCAATGCTGGGGACGTGGGTTTGTGCCCCGGTCCAGGAAGCTTCCACATGTTGCAGAGAGGCTGGGCCCGTGAGCCATGGCCACTGAGGCTGTGTGTCCAGACCCTGTGCTCCACAATGGGAGAGGCCACAGCAGTGAGAGGCCTGTGTACGGCAAAAAAAAATACGTAAATAAATTCTTAATAGTTACTTTTTATTTTAATAACTTTATTTTATTATATCTTACTTTATTCTATTTTACCCTCTTTCTTTCTTTATTTATTTCTACTAGTTCTCCCTTTTATTCTGAGCCATGAGGATGAAAGTCTCTTGGTGCTGCAGCCAGGAGGCACTGCTGAGCCTCTGAGGTGGCAGAGCCAACTTCAGGACACTGATCCACAGGAGACCACCCAGCCCCATGTAATATCAAATGGCGAAAATCTCCCAGATATCTCCATCTCAACATGAACACCCAGCGTCACTCAACGAAAAGCAAGCTACAGTGCTGCACATTCTATGCAAAACAACTAGCAAGACAGGAACACAACACCATCCATTAGCAGAGAGGCTGACTTAAATCATAATAAGTCCACAGACACCCCAAAACACACCACCAGACGTGGACCTTCCCACCAGAAAGACAAGACCCAGCCTCATCCACCAGAACACAGGCACTAGTCCTATCCACCAGGAAGCCTACATATCCCAATGAACCAACTTTAGCCACTGGGGACTGACACCAAAAACAACGGGAACTACAAACCAGCAGCATGCAAAAAGGAGACCCAAAGCACAGTAAGATAAGCAAAATGAGAAGACAGAGAAACACAAAGCAAATGAAGGAATAAGATAAAAACCCACCAGACTTAACTAAAGAAGAGGAAATAGACAGTCTAACTGAAAAAGAATTCAGAATAATAATAGTAAGGATTATCCAAAATCTTGGATATAGAATAGAGAAAATACAAGAAACATTCAATAAAGGCCTAGGAGAACTAAAGATGACACAAGCAACGATGAAAAACACAATAAAAGAAATTAAAAATACTCTAAAAGGGATCAATAGCAGAATAACTGAGGCAGAAGAATGGATCAGTTCCTGGAAGATAAAATAGTGGAAATAACTACTGCAGAGCAGAATAAAGAAAAGGTAATAAAAAGAATTGAGGACAGTATCAGACACTTCTAGGACAACTTTAAATGCACCAACATTCGAACTATAGCGGTTCCAGAAGAAGAAGAGAAAAATAAAGGGAATGAGAAAATATTTGAAGAGATTATAGTTGAAAATTTCACAAATATGGGACAGGAAGTAGCTAATCAACTCCAGGAAGAACAGAAAGTCCCATACAGGATAAATCCAAGGAGAAACATGCCAGGACACATATTAATCAAACTGTCAAAAATTAAATACAAAGAAAACATAATAAAGAAGCAAGGGAAAAGCAACCAATAACACAAAAGGGAATCCCCATAAGGTTAACAGCTACTCTTTCAGCAGAAACTCTGCAAGCCAGAGGGACAGGCAGGAAATATTTAAAGTGATGAAGGAGAAGAACCTACAACCAAGATTACTCTTCCCAGCAAGGATCTCATTCAGATTGGATGCAGAAATTAAAAACTTTAGAGACAAGCAAAAGCTAAGAGAGTTCAGCACCACCAAACCAGCTTTACAACAAATGCAAAAGAATCTTCTCTAGGCAAGAAACACAAGAGAAGGAAAAGACCTACAATAACAAACCCAAAACAATTAAGAAAATGGGAATAGGAATATACATATTGATAATTGCCTTAAATGAATATGGATTAAATGCTCCCACCAAAACACACAGACTGGCTGAAGGGATACAAAAACAAGAGCTATATATATGCTGTCTACAAGTAACCCACATCATACCTAGGGACACATACAGACTAAAAGTGAGGGAATGGAAAACGTTATTCCATGCAAATGGAAACCAAAAGAAAGCTGGAGTAGCAATACTCATATCAGACAAAATAGACTTTACAATAAAGATGATTACAAGAGACAAAGAAGGACACTACTTAATGATTAAGGGATTGCTCCAAGAAGGAGATATAACAATTGTAAATATTTATGCTCCCAATATAGGAACACCTCAATAAATAAGGCAAACACTAACAGCCATTAAATGGGAACTCGACAGTAACACATTAACAGTAGGGGACTTTAACACCTCACTTTCACCAATGAAAAGATCATCCAAAATGAAAATAAATAAGGAAACAGAAACTTTAAATGATACATTAAGCAAGATGGACTTAATTGATATTTATAGGACATTCCATCCAAAAACAACAGTATACACATTTTGCTCAAGTGCTCATGGAACATTCTCCAGGATAGATCATATCTTGGGTCACAAATCAAGCCTTGGTAAATGTAAGAAAATCGAAGTTGTATCAAATAACTTTTCTGACCACAACGCTATGAGACAAGATATGAATTACAGGAAAAGATCTGTAAAAAAAATACAAACACATGGAGGCTAAACAATACACTACTTAATAACGAAGTGATCCCTGAAGAAATCAATCAGGAAATTAAAAAATACCTAGAAACAAATGACAATTGAGACACAACAACCCAAAACCTATGGGATACAGCAAAAGCAGTTCTAAGAGGGAAGTTTATAGCAATATAAGCCACCTTACAAAACAAGAAACATATCGAATAAACAACCTAACCTTGCACCTAAAGCAATTAGAGGAAGCAAAACAAAAAGAAACCCAAAGTTAGCAGGAAGAAAGAAATCGTAAAAATCAGATCAGAAATAAATGAAAAAGAAATGAAGGAACCGATAGCAAAGATCAATAAAACTAAAAGATGGTTCTTTGAAAAGATAAACAAAATGGATAAACCATTAGCCAGACTCATCAAAAAAAAAAGGGAGAAGACACAAATCAATAGAATTAGAAATGAAAAAGGAGAAGTAACAACTGACACTGCAGAAATACAAAAGATCATGAGAGATTACTACAAGCAACTCTATGCCAATAAAATGGACAACCTGGAAAAAATGGACAAATTCTTAGAAATGCACAACCTCCAAAGACTGAATCAGGAAGAAATAGAAAATATGAACAGACCAATCACAAACAATGAAATTGAAACTGTTATAAAAAATCTTCCAACAAACAAAAGCCCAGGACCAGATGGCTTCACAGGCAAATTCTATCAAACATTTGGAGAAGACCTAACGCCTATTCTTCTCAAACTCTTCCAAAATATATCAGAGGGAGGAACACTCCCAAACTCCTTCTACGAGGCCACCATCACCCTGATAACAAAACCAGACCAGGATGTCACGAAGAAAGAATACTATAGGGCAATATCACTGATGAAAATAGATGCAAAAATCCTCAACAAAATACTGGCAAACAGAATCCAACAGCACAGGAAACAGATCATACACCATGATCAAGTGGGGTTTACTCCAGAAATGCAAGGATTCTTCAGTATATGCAAATCAATCAATGTGATACACCATATTAACAAACTGAAGGAGAAAAACCATATGATCATCTCAATAGATACAGAGAAAGCTTTCAACAAAATTCAACACCCATTTATGATAAAAACCCTGCAGGAAGTAGGCATAGAGGGAACTTTCCTCAACATAATAAAGGCCATATATGACAAACCCACAGCCAACATCATCCTCAATTGTGAAAAACTGAAAGCATTTCCACTAAGATCAGGAACAAGACAAGGTTGCCCACTCTCACCACTCTTATTCAACATAGTTTTGGAAGTTTTAGCCACAGCAATCAGAGAAGAAAAGGAAATAAAAGGAATCCAAATCGAAAAAGAAGAAGTAAAGCTGTCACTGTTTGCAGATGACATGATACTATACATAGAGTATCCTAAAAATGTTACCAGAAAACTGCTAGAGCTAATCAATGAATTTGGTAAAGTAGCAGGATACAAAATTAATGCACAGAAATCTCTGGCATTCCTATACACTAATGATGAAAATTCTGAAAGTGAAATCAAGAAAACATTCCCATTTACCATTGCAACAAAAAGAATAAAATATCTAGGAATAAACCTACCTAAGGAGACAAAAGACCTGTATGCAGAATATTATAAGACACTGATGAAAGAAATTAAAGGTGAGAGAAATAGATGGAGAAATATACCATGTTCCTGGATTGGAAGAATCAACATTGTGAAAATGAATCTACTACTCAAAGGAATGTACAGATTCAATGCAATCCCTATCAAACTACCACTGCCATTTTTCACAGAACTAGAACAAAAAATTTCACAATTTGTATGGAAAAACAAAAGACCCCAAAGAGTCAAAGCAATCTTGAGAACGAAAAAAGGAGCTGGAGGAATCAGGCTCCCGGACTTCAGACTATACTACAAAGCTACAGTGATCAAGACAGTATGGTACTGGCACAAAAACAGAAAGATGGATCAATGGAACAGGATGGAAAGCCCAGAGATAAACCCACGCACATATGGTCACCTTATCTTTGATAAAGGAGGCAGGAATGTACAGTGGAGAAAGACAGCCTCTTCAATAAATGGTGCTGGGAAAACTGGACAGGTACATGTAAAAGGATGAAATTAGATCACTTCCTAAAACCATACACAAAAATAAGCTCAAAATGGATTAAAGACCTAAATGTAAGGCCAGAAACTATCAAACTCTTAGGGGAAAACATAGGCAGAACACTCTATGACATAAGTCACAGCAAGATCCTTTTTGACCCATCCCCAAGAGAAATGGAAATAAAAACAAAAATAAACAATAGGGACCTAATGAAACTTCAGTGCTTTTGCACAGCAAAGGAAAGCATAAACAAGACCAAAAGATAACCCTCAGAATGGGAGAAAATATTTGCAAATGAAGCAACTGACAAAGGATTAATCTCCAAAATTTACAAGCAGCTCATGCAGCTCAATAACAAAAAAACAAACAACCCAATCCAAAAATGGGCAGAAGACCTAAATAGACATTTCTCCGAAGAAGATATACAGAGTTTCAACAAACACATGGAAGAATGCTGAACATCATTAATCATTAAAGAAATGCAAATCAAAACTACAATGATATATCTTCTCACACCAGTCAGAATGGCCATCATCAAAAATTCTAGAAACAGGGTTTCCCTGGTGGCGCAGTGATTGAGAGTCCGCCTGCCGATGCAGGGGACACAGGTTCGTGCCCCAGTCCGGGAAGATCCCACTTGCCATGGAAAGACTTGGCCCGTGAGCCATGGCCGCTGAGCCTGCACGTCCAGAGCCTGTGCTCTGCAACGGGAGAGGCCACAGCAATACGAGGCCTACGTTCCACACACACACAAAAAAAAAAAAACCAAAACAATAATTGCTGGAGAGAGTGTGGAGAAAAGGGAACACTCTTGCACTGCTGGTGGGAATGTGAATTGGTTCAGCCACTATAGAGAACAGTATGGAGGTTCCTTAAAAAACTACAAATAGAACTACCATATGACCCAGCAATCCCACTAATGGGCATATACCTTGAGAAAACCAAAATTCAAAAAGAGTCATGTACCAAAATGTTCATTGTAGCTCTATTTACAATAGCCCGGAAATGGAAACAACCTAAGTGCCCATCATTGGATGAATGGATAAAGAAGATGTGGCACATATATACAATGGAATATTACTCAGCAATAAAAAGAAACGGAATTGAGCTATTTGTAATGAGGTGGATAGACCTAGAGTCTGTCATACAGAGTGAAGTAAGTCAGAAAGAGAAAGACAAATACCGTATGCCAACACATATATATGGAATTTAAGGGGAAAAAATGTCATGAAGAACCTAGGGGTAAGACAGGAATAAAGACACAGACTTACTGGAGAACGGACTTGAGGATATGGGGAGGGGGAAGCGTGAGCTGTGACAAAGCGAGAGAGAGACATGGACATATATACACTATCAAACGTAAGGTAGATAGCTAGTGGGAATCAGCCGCATAGCACAGGGATATCAGCTCGGTGCTTTGTGACTGCTTGGAGGGGTGGGATAGGGAGGGTGGGAGGGAGGGAGATGCAAGAGGGAAGAGATATGGGAACATATGTATATGTATAACTGATTCACTTTTTTATAAAGCAGAAAGTAACACACCATTGTAAAGCAATTATACTCCAATAAAGATGTTATAAAAAAAAAAAGAAAAGGGAACACCCTTGCACTGCTGGTGGGAATGTGGATTGGTACAGCCACTATGGAGAACAGTATGGAGGTTCCTTAAAAAAACTACAAATAGAACTACCATATGACCCAGCAATCCCACTACTGGGCATATACCCTGAGAAAACCGTAATTCAAAAAGAGTCATGTACCAAAATATTCATTGCAGCTCTTTTTACAATAGCCAGGAGATGGAAACAACCTAAGTCTCCATCATCAGATGAATGGATAAAGAAGATGTGGCACATATATACAATGGAATATTACTCAGCCATAAAAGGAAACAAAATTGTCTTATTTGTAGTGAGGTGGATGGACCTAGAGTCTGTCATACAGAGTGAAGTAAGTCAGAAAGAGAAAGACAAATACCGTATGCTAACACATATGTATGGAATCTAAGAAAAAAATGTCATGAAGAAGCTAGGAGTAAGAGAGAAATAAAGACACAGACCTACTAGAGAATGGACTTGAGGATATGGGGAGGGGGAAGTGTAAGCTGTGACAAAGTGAGAGAGTGGCATGGACATATATACACGACCAAACGTAAAATAGATATCTAGTGGGAAGCAGCTGCATAGCACAGGGAGATCACCTCGGTGCTTTGTGACCACCTGGAGGGGTGGGATGGGGATGCTCAGAGGGAGGGAGATGCAAGAGGGAAGAGATATGGGAACATATGTGTATGTATAACTGATTCATTTTGTTATAAAGCAGAAACTAACACACCAATGTAAAGGAATTATTCTCCAATAAGATGTAGAAAAAAAAAGAATAAAGAGGGTTCCCTTTTCTGCACACCGTCTCCAGCATTTATTATTTGTAGATTTTCAATGATGGCCATTCTATCTGCTGTGAGGTGATACCTCACTGTAGTTTTGATTTGAATTTCTCAAATGATTAGTCATGTTGAGCATTCTTTCATGTGACTGAAGGCAATAAGTGTATCTTCTTTGAAGAAATGTCTATTTAGGTTTTCTGCAAATTTTTGGATTGGGTTTTTGTTTTTTTGATATTGAGCTACATAAGCTGCTTGCAAATTTTGGAGATTGATCCTTTGTCAGTTGCTTCATTTGCAAATATTTTCTCCGATTCTATGGGTTGTCTTTTCTTCTCATTTACGGTTTCCATTCCTGTGCAAAAGCTTTTAATTTCATTAGGTCCCATTTGTTTTTCTTTCCATTTCTCTAGGAAGTGGGTCAAAAAGGATCTTGCTGTGATTTATGTCATAGAGTGTTCTGCCTATGTTTTCCTCTAAGAGTTTGATAGTTTCTGGCCTTACATTTAGGTCTTTAATTCACTTTGAACTTATTTTTGTGTATGGTGTTAGGGAGTGATCTAATCTCATACTTTTACATGTACCTGTCCAGTTTTCCCAGCACCACTTATTGAGGAGGCTGTCCTTTCTCCACTGTACATTCCTGCTTCCTTTATTAAAGATAAGGTGACCATATGTGCGTGGGTTTATCTCTGGGCTTTCTATCCAGTTCCATTGATCTTGTTTTCTGTTTTTGTTCCAGTACCATATTTCCTGGATTACCATAGCTTTGTAGTATTGTCTGAAGTCAGGGAGTCTGATTCCTCCAGCTGCGTTTTTTCATTCTCAAGATTGCTATGGCTCTTCAGTATCTTTTATGTTTACATACAAATTGTGAAATTTTTGTTCTAGTTCTGTGAAAAATACCATTGGTAGTTTTATAGGGATTGCATTGAATCTGTAGATTACTTTGGGTAGTATAGTCATTTCACAGTGTTGATTCTTCCAGTCCAAGAACATGGTATATCTCTCCATCTGTTTGTATCATCTAAAATTTCTTTCATCAGTGTCTTACAGTTTTCTGCATACAGGTTTTTTCTCCTTAGGTAGGTTTATTCCTAGATATTTTATTCTTTTTGTTGCAGTGGTAAATGGGAGTGTTTTCTTAATTTCACTTTCAGATTTGTTATCATTAGTGTATAGGAGTGCCAGAGATTTCTGTGCCTTAATTTTGTATCTTGCTACTTTACCAAATTCCTTGATTAGCTCTAGTAATTTTCTGGTAGCATCTTGGGATTCTCTATGTATAGTATCATGTTATCTGCAAACAGTGACATCTTTACTTCTCCTTTTCCCATTTGGATTCCTTTTATTTCTTTTTCTTCTTTGATTGCTGTGGCTAAAACTTCCAAAACTATGTTGAATAATAGTGGTGAGAGTGGGCAACTTCTTCCTGATCTTAGTGGAAATGCTTTCAGTTTTTCACCATTGAGGATGATGTTGGCTGTGGTTTTTTCATATATTGCCTTTATTATGTTGTGGAAAGTTCCCTCTATGCCTACTTTCTGTAGGGTTTTTATCATAAATGGGTGTTGAATTTCGTCGGAAGCTTTCTCTGCATTTATTGAGATGATCATATGGTTTTTCTCCTTCAATTTGTTAATATGGTGTATCACGTTGATTGATTTGCATATATTTAAGAATCCTTGCATCCATGGGATAAGTCCCCCTTGATCATGGTGTATAATCCTTTTAATGTGTTGTTGTATCCTGTTTTCTAGTATTTTGTTGAGCATTTTTGCATCTATATTCATCAGTGATATTGGCCTGTAATTTTTTTTTTGTAGTATCTTTGTCTGATTTTGGTATCAGGGTGATGTTGGCTTCATAGAATGAGTTTGGGAGTGTTCCTTCCTCTGAAATTTTTTGGAAGAGTTTGAGAACGATGGGTGTTAACTCTTCTCTAAATATTTGACAGGCTTCACATGTGAAGCCATCTTGTCCTGGACTTTTGTTTGTTGGAAGTTTTTTTTTTTTTTTTTTTTTGTGGTACACTGGCCTCTCAGTGTTGTGGCCTCCCTCGTTGTGGAGCACAGGCTCCGGATGCTCAGGCTCATCAGCCATGGCTCACGGGCCCAGCTGCACCGTGGCATGTGGAATCCTCCCCGACTGGGGCACAAACCCATGTCCCCTGCATTGGCAGGCGCACTCTCATCCACTGTTCCACCAGGGAAGCCCTGGAAGATTTTTAATCACAGTTTCAATTTCATTACTTGGGATTTGTCGGTTCATATTTTATATTTCTTCCCGGTTCAGTCTCGGAAGGTTGTGCTTTTCTAAGAATTTTTCATTTCTTCCATGTTGTCCATTTTTTTTGGCATAGAGTTTCTTGTAGTAGTCCCTTACGATGCTTTGTATTTCTGCAGTGTCTGTTGTAACTTCTCCTTTTTCCTTTCTAATTTTATTGATTTGAGTCTTCTCCTTCTTTTTCTTGATGTGTCTGCCTAATGGTTTATTAATTTTGTCTATCTTCTCGAAGAACCAGCTTTTAGTTTTATTGATCTTTGCTACTGTTTTCTTTTTTTCTATTTCATTTATTTCTGCTTGATATTTATGATTTCTTTCCTTCTACTAACTTTGGGTTTTGTTTGTTCTTCTTTCTCTAATTCCTTAAGGTGAAATGTTAGAAATTTTATTTATATTTCTTGTTTCTTGATGTAGGCTTGTATTGCTATAAACTTGCCTCTTTATACCAAACTGCTTTTGCTGCATCCCTTAGGTTTAGGATTGTCGTGTTTTCATTGTAATTTGTCTGTAGGTATTTTTCTTGATTTCCTCCGATTTCTTTAGTGATCTCTTGGTTATTTAGTAACATATTGTTTAGGCACCATGTGTTTGTGTTTTTTCTGTTTTTTCCCTGTAATTGATTTCTAATCTCATAACATTGTGGTCAGAAAAGAATCTTGATATGATTTCAATTTACTGAGGCTTGATTTGTGACCCAAGATGTGATCTATCCTAGAAAACATTCTGTGTGCACTTGAGAAGCAAGTGTAATCTGCTCTTTTGGATGGAATTTTCTATAAGTAGCAATTAAACCTATCTGATCTACTGTGTCATTTAAAGCCTGTTTTCCTTATTAACTTCCTTTTGGATGATCTGTCCATTGGTGTAAGTGAGGTGTTAAATGTCTCCCACTATTATTGTGTTACTGTCAATTTCCTCTTTTATAGCTGTTAGCAGTTTCCTTATGTATTGAGGTGTTCCTATGTTGGGTGCATATATATTTATAATTTTTATATTTTCTTCTTGGATTGATCCCTTGATCATTATGTAGTATCCTTCCTTGTGTCTTTTAACAGTCTTTATTTTAAACTCATTTTATCTGATATAAGTATTGCTATTCCAGCTTTCTTTTGATTTCCATGGAATATCTTTTCACGTCCTCTCATTTTCAGTCTCTATGTGTCCCTAGGTCTGAACTGGGTCTCTTTTAGACAGCATATATATGGGTCTTGTTTTTGTATCCATTCAGCGAGCCTGTGTCTTGTGGTTGGAGCATTTATTCCATTCATGTTTAAGGTAATTATCCATATGTATGTTCCTATTACCATTTTTGTAATTGTTATGGGTGGGGTTTTTTTGTAGGTTCTGTTCATCTCTTGTGTTTCCAACTTAGATAAGTTCCTTTAGCATTTCTTTTAGAGCTGGTTTGTTAGTGCTGAATTCTCTTAGCTTTTGCTTGTCTGTAAAGCTTTTGATTTCTCCATCAAATCTGAATGAGATCCTTGCTGGGAAGAGTAATCTTGGTTATAGGTTCTTCCCTTTCATCACTTTAAATATGTCATGTCACTCCCTTCTGGCTTGTAGAGTTTCTGCTGAGAAATCAGCTGTTACCCTTATGGGAGTTCCTTTGTATGTTTTTTGTAGTTTTCCCCTTGTTGCTATCAGTAATTTTTCTTTGTCTTTAATTTTTGTCAATTTGATTACTATGTGTCTCGGCATCTTTCTCCTTGAGTTTATCCTGCCTGGGACACTCTGTGCTTCCTGGACTTGATTAACTATTTCCTTCCCCATGTTAGGGAATCTTTCACTATAATCTCTTCAAATATTTTCTCGGGTCCTTTCTCTCTCTCTTCTCCTTCTGGGACCCCTATAATGCGAATGTTGTTCCTTTTAATGTTGTCCCAGAAGTCTGTGAAGGCTGAATGAAGTCTTTAATGAATGAAGACTTTAATGTTGTCCCAGAAGTCTGAAGGCTGTCTTCATTTCTTTTCATTCTTTATTCTATTCTGTGGCAGTGAATTCCACCATCTGTCTTCCAGGTCATTTATCCGTTCTTCTGCCTCAGTTATTCTGCTATTGATTCCTTCTAGTTTATTTTTCACTTCAGTTATTGTATTATTGATCCCTGTTCATTTGTTCTTTAATTCTTCTAGGTGTTTGTTCTTTAATTCTTCTAGGTCTTTGTTAAAACTTTTTGCATCTTCTCGATCTTTGCCTCCATTCTTGTTCTGAGGTCCTGGATCATCTTCACTATCATTATTCTGAATTCTTTTTCTGGAAGTTTGCCTATCTCCACTTCATTTAGTTGTTTTCCTGGGGTTTTATCTTGTTCCTTCATCTGGTACATAGCTCTCTGCCTTTTCATCTTGTCTATCTTTCTGTGAATGTGGTTTTTGTTGCACAGGCTGCAGGATTCTAGTTCTTCTTGCTTCTGCTGTCTGCTCTCTGGTGTATGAGGCTATCTAAGAGGCTTGTGCAAGGTTCCTGATGGGAGGGACTGGTGGTGGGTAGAGCTGGGTGTTGCTCTGGTGGGCAGAGCTCAGTAAAACTTTAATCCGCTAGTCTGCTAATGGGTGGGACTTGGTTCTCTCCCTGTTGGTTGTTTAGCCTGAGTCAACCCAACACTGGAACCTACCCGGACTCCTCTGTGGGGCTAATGGCCGACTCTGGGAGGGCTCACGCCAAGGAGTACTTCCCAGAACTTCTGCTGCCAGTGTTCTTGTCCTCACGTTGAGCCACAGCTACCCTCAGCCTCTGCAGGAGACCCTCCAACACTAGCAGGTAGGTCTGGTTCAGTCTCTATGGGGTCACTTTTCCTTCCCCTGGTCCCGATGAACACACTACTTTGTGTGTGCCCTCCAATAGTGGAGTCCCTATTTCCCCCAGTCCTGTCAAAGTCGTGCAATCAAATCCCACTAGCTTTCAAAGTCTGATTCTCTAGGAATTCCTCCTCCCATTGCCAGACCCCCAGGTTGGGAAGCCTGATGTGGGGCTCAGAACTTTCATTCCAGTGGGTGGACTTCTGTGCTATATGTGTCCTTTGTGAGTCACCCACCCAGTAGTTATGGGAGTTGATTTTATTGTGATTGCACCCCTCCTCCCATCTCATTGTGGCTCCTCCTTTGTCTTTGGATGTGGGGTATCTTTTTTGGTGAGTTCCAGTGTCTTCCTGTTGATGACTGTTCAGCAGTTAGTTGTGATTCCGGTGTCCTCATAAGAGGGAGTAAGTGCACGTCCTTCTACTCTGCCATCTTGTTATTTCTATGATTCCATTTATATGAAATATCCAGAATAGTCAAATCCATAGAGACAGAAAATAGATTAGTGGTTTCCAGTGGCTGTGGGATGGAGGATTGGGAGTGACTGCTAATTGGTACATGTTTTCTTTTTGAAGTGATAAAGATATTCTGGAATTAGATAGTGGTAATGGATGCACAATTTTGTGTATACTTTATTTTTGTTTTTTTTGTTTGTTTGTTTGTTTTTTTGCGGTACGCGGACCTCTCACTGCTGTGGCCTCTCGCATTGCAGGCTCCGCACGCGCAGGCTCAGCGGCCATGGCTCACGGGCCCAGCCGTGCGGCATGTGGGATCTTCCCGGACCGGGGCACGAACCCGTGTCCCCTGCATCGGCAGGCGGACTCCCAACCACTGCGCCACCAGGGAAGCCCCTGTGTATACTTTAAAACGCTGAATTGTATACTATAAAAAGGTGAATTTATGGTTATGGATTAATTTTCAATTTTAAAAGCTGGAAACAATGAAAGTATCCACAAACATCCATGAATAGATAATTATTTAAATTAAAAATTATGGTAAGTCCATACAATGGGTTTGTGTGCAGCCATTAAAAGGACCTTTAAAAATGAGAATAAAGAACATGTTACATGGAAAAATCACCAAGCTACATGGTTAACTTTAAAAAAACACCCTACCAAAATGGTGAATGTATGATCACTTTGTGAAATGAAAAGCAACACATATGCAGGTAGATGCAACTCTCACATACATATCTGTGTGTATGTGTGTGTTTGTGTAAACATATACAAATTTATATTCTGCTCTTCTCCACGCTATTAATTATTGAATCATGACTATACTGGCCAACTTTGGATATTTTTACTTTTCATTGGCTCTTTCTGCAGTATTAATTTTTTCTAATCTTACACTATTTTATCTCTTTTACTTATTTAATCTTTTGAATGTTTATAGAGGCTATCTAGATAGAGAGATAATAGATCTTCTTACTTTCTTCTTTGTGTTTTATAGAATTCTAAAAAATTCTAAGTGAAATATTACATTGAAAACCTGAAGTAAGAGCTTCCCTGGTGGCACAGTGGTTAAGAGTCTGCCTGCCGATGCAGGGGATGCAGGTTCGTGCCCCGGTCCGGGAGGATCCCGCATTCCGCAGAGCAGCTGGGCCCGTGAGCCGTGGTCTCTGAGCCTGCGCGTCCGGAGCCTGTGTTCCGCAGGGGGAGGGACCGCAGCAAGTGAGAGGCCCGCGTGCCAAAAAAAAAAAAAAAACCTGAAGTAAAACACACACACAAAAATACATGTAGTCTTCCTCCAAATCATTCTTATTTTTCATTTTATGAGAATGTTACAGGGACTCCATGGTTCTTATCCTTAGATTTTTACCTTAAAAAAATTAACAGAGAAGTCCTTTATATTTGTTCAAAGAAGAGAAAAATTCTTGGCCTTAAGATGAAAGCTAATTTCCAGAAAAAACACAATGAATCAACGAACTCCTCAATTAAAAAACCCTAAATGAAAACAGATTACTATCACCCAGAGGGTTCAGTTTTGTTCTCTGTTGTCATCCTTTGAGCACTTGAAATTATGAAAGAATTTCAGATCTATAGTCCTTCACCTTGGCAATGCCCTCTTCTTGTTCCATGTTTCACATGCAGCTAGTTCATCAATGTTGAAAAAAAAAAGGCTGAACTTGGAAAAAATGATGGGGAAAAATCATTTTGAAACCTAGAAGTAAAAGGCTTTAGTTTTCCATTCTAGTATAACAAAAAAACACAAAAATCCAGTTGTGAGTATAATGGTGATTGACAGGGCTGGGGAGAGGGGAAAATGTGAAGTTGTTTAATGGGTATAAAAAGTTCTGGACTTTGGTTGTACAACTCTGTGAATATACTTAGCATGACTGAACTGTACACTTAAAAAAGGTTAATATGGTCAATTTTATGTTATATGCATCTTAATGCAGTTTAAAATAAAAATAAATAAATCCATTTAAAGTATAAATGGTTCGGGTTGATGTCAGCAGCTCTAAGTTGGGAATGTTTTCAACTCAAGTCAAATGTTTCCCATAAATCAAACCCACCTGGATTTGATACAATTTTTAATTCCAGTCATTTTACTAAAATACGCACATATTTCTCTTAATTTACTAAAACTATATCTATAGCTATAAAACAACTTAATTTCCAATTTTACTCTTAAAGTCTTTTGTCTTGCAAGATTTAGAGACCCCTGTAAAAAGATTGTGAAAATATTACTACATTTACTTTGGGAAATAATAAATAGTCTGATATACACACACACACACACACACACACACACACACAAAACTCCAAGGTTTGACTTGTACAACTGGGTAGAAGTGTGACATTCACTGAAATGAAGAGTAGGAAAGGAGCAAGTTTGGAGGATTAGGGCTAGATCAACTGTTCTCAAAAGGTATGATTTCCCCCCCAGGGGACATTTGGGAGTACCTGGAGACATTTCTGGTTACCACACCTGGAGGCAGTTGCGGGATGTGGGGGCATGCTATTGGCCTGGGTTGGGATACTGTTAAACATCCTACAGTGCACAGGACAGGCTCCCACCAGAAAGAGTGATCTGTCCCCAAATGTCAATAGTGCCAAGAGTGAGAAACCTTGTGTTGGCACCCTCTCTTCTGAATCTGGCCACTCTTTCTCAGCCTTTGCAGCAGGCTTCTCCTCTTCTGACTCTAATTGCTCAATAGTCTGCCTTTAGCAGCCCACTTCTCTTTTCCTCTACATTTTCTCTTGGGAACATCACTCATGACTTCAACTACCAATTCTATGTTGCTAACTCCCACATCTTTATGCCTAGTCCCAACTGTTCTTCTAGCTCTAGAGCATTTTTTCTTTGTATTTCCCTTCACATCTTTTCATTAACTTACTGCTACGTTTCTTGTCTTTATAAGTAGCATCTGGTAGAAAACCACAGGGTCATTTATTTCCCAAACATTTACTGAGTATCTAGTTTGTGTAAAGGGCAGCACTAGTATTTGAAAGAAGGTAGTGGTGGTGGAGATGAGAGGTAATCATAGTAAGTGTCTTAAATGCATTATCCCTGATTATGGCAATAGTTTTACAAGGAAGAAATTATTATCTCCTGGAAACGAAAGCCTCAAGTGCTTAATCAACTACTTAACTATCACAGAGCTTGTAAATAGCAGAGTATTTTAAAAGTCAGTTCTATTTTGACATTAAGGATTGAACTCTCTACATTAAAAAACTGGGGACAGTGCTGGAAAAGTGTGACCATAGCCAAAGGGAGATGGATGTGAATGAGGAAGGTCTAAGACGTTCCAATAGCCTTTTATTCTAAGCCACAGTGCACCCTCTTCCGGTTGCTTACCGTATATCCCAGAATATAATACACCAGCCATAGGAGGATGAATCATTATTTTCCTTAACTCTAGAAAAGATAAAAAATTGACAACGATAGTATGATATACCATCAATTGTCAGAGATTTCCTAGATGTTGAAATATTTTTTAAAAGGTAAGCCTTCAGAGATTTCTAATTTGTTAAAATATGAAGAAGAAAGTAATCTTAGATTCTATGACATACGATGAATTTGTTTTCTACATTCAATTTCCACGGTCAGTGCTGGTGGCTGGTGTGCTATTCTGCACTTTAGTCAACTAAGACGTTTGTATATTGCTTTCTAAATGGTCGTAGATTGTTTCATGGCTCTGTGTTGTGCTTCTGCAACTAGATCGTAAAGCTCTTAGCTCTTCAATCACCTCTTTGTTCTCCTCCCCCCCCCGCCGCCCCGCCCCCACACCAAGCGCCTTTCAACAATCTACGCAGAGTTTACCACTTATGAGTAAACCTAAATTTCTTGTAACTTAGAATTTCATAGACAGTATAAGACTGTTCACAGATTTAGTTACACTGGGGGGCGGGATGGGGAAAACATTATATTAAATATGAGCATCGTTTTTTTAAAGACCCATCCTTGTAGAAACGTTAAAATGTGGTGGGGTAGGGAGCGAGGCGGAGAGGGGATATACGTCTCAGGATACAGGAAATACGGAAAAAGCGAAACCCGGAGGAAGCTCTGTGCCTGGAGGGGACCCGCCGCCATCTCCGGTCTCTTGGCTTCACCAGGGCCCACCGGAGAGAGCTGACACCCGGGTCCTATAATCCTTATGGGGGACCAACCTTGTACCTCCGGGAGATCCACGCTCCAGCCTGGAAACACGCGGGAAATCAAGCCTCCAAAAAAGCGCTGCCTCCTAGCTCCACGTTGGGATTATCCAGAAGGAACCCCCAACGGAGGTAGTACCCCTCTCCCTTCCACACCTCCTCCAGCATCACCGGGCCTGAAGTCGCACCCACCTTCTCCGGAGAAATAGTACAATATACTTCTCTCACCCCAAACCAGGTCAGATTCTTTCTCATTTGGGATATCCAGGCTCTCTGAAACTTAATTATATATTTTCCCAGATCTCCTTCTCCCTTTCCCTATTCTCTCCAGGATTTCAAAGTTGAAGAAAGAACATGCAGGCATTAAATAGCTCTTTCACAAAATATGTGGGGGTGAATTTATGGATATTTAATAACATTAAGTAGTTATTTTAATATATTAGCTATGACAATCGTGGTTATATTTTTAAGAAGTAGACTTAATCTTTTGATATGCTTGAAAGTAATTCAGTAGGGCCAAGGTGAGGGGTACAAACAAAATGTTCATGAGTTAATAATTGTTAAAGCTGAGTGACGTATACATGGGGATTCATTAAACTGTTCTTGCTACTTTTGTGTATATTTGAAACTTTTCCATTCAAAAAATGATTGGTTCAAGATCAATAACATTATATTGAAGGCCTAATTCCTATGGCTAGCACTGTGGTAGCAGTATTGTAAGGTGAGCCTTCAGAGGTGTGTGCTTCTCTGTGTATGGCAGGAGAATTCAATTAGTAAAAAACAAAAAGTTACAATATGGTAACTCAAACCCAAGTGCCATAATGTTTGCTTGTTCAAGGTATTTAGGAAGCACGGGGGCGGGGGGGACGAGATGGACCAAATCATTCTGCCTGGTAGTAATCTTGAGCCATCAAAGAGAAAGGGGTAACTCTGGGTGGACCTTAAAGGGTGAGTGACATCTGCCATGTGGAGGGGGAGAGAATGTTTTTCTGGCTTACCTTTCCCAAGGCAGGCTTGTTCTAGGAAAACTTGGCTATAACTCTGAATGTATGAGAAGAACTAGGTGAGATAGAGTGCTGCAGGGCTTTAAATGTTATGCTAAGGAGTATGCAGTTTAATCCATAAGCAGTGGAAGCCACTGAAGATTTTCAAGGAAGTATTGTATTTTAGCAGTCCAGTTTTTACTATCAGAAAAATGATCTTCTATTTAGATGAGCTTATAGAATACAAAAAACAAACGCTGACCGAAACCTCACAGATTCTTGTAATCCAAAGGAGACAGGGCATCCTTTCTTCATTCATGCAACAAACCTTTAAGAAGCCCTTGCAATGGACTAGGCATTATGTTGGGAGCTGTAGGGGATGGATAACCAAAGCACATAGGAGTGAAACAGATATTTGAATAAATAGGTCAATGAATGATGGGATAACAGTGGCAACTAAGGGAGTTCAGGACTTGGGGCTTGGTGGTAGTGCATAGAAAAAGAATGAGCTCTATTGTGCTTGGAGGCATCACCCAGTCATTCCTTACTGCCTGATTTCCCTCAACTTTACCTCTTTGTTCAAAGGGGTAGAGTTGGGGCTGGGAGGCACCATAGGGATAGCAATGCTCAAACAGAAAACAAAGAAGGTTGTACAGGGCAAAAAGTGCAAGAGCTACATAATTTCCTCCAGTGACTCAAATCATTGAAAATTATAATAATAGCAAATATTTACTGAACATCTTTATGTGCCAGACACTGTTCTACAAAGCTTCCTAAAGTCTCTGCTCATAATTACTATGCAATAGATCCCTTCTACTACTGTCTATATAACTGTTTTTCATGAATATATAACTGCAATGGGGGTATGGTAAAGCATAAGGACTTGAGGAGCCCAGGGGAAAGAGATGAACAGTAACAGAAGAAATGATTTAATGTTATTTTATTATTTTTCAGTCTTTGAGGGATTGCAGTATGACTCCATTTCCTTGGTGCATCCATAAAATAATTATTCAGTGAAGACAATGAAGATTATTGACAACGCTACCCTGCTTTTCTGATGTCCTGCTTCAGGAAGTTGTGATTTTTAAGGTAATCTCTTTACCAAAAACTTTTTAAGGAAGGAGCAGGAATAAGAGTTGATTATGACACATTAAATATAACTAGCCAAACAAAAAGCTAGCACCAAATGATAAATTGAAACCATTTTCTACATTATATGAAAGCATATATACCATATAATAATAATGTTATCTATAAGCTGTTTTGCTATATTCATTCCTAATTACCTTATAGTTCCTGCTGTTACTGTGAAATGTATATTTTAAACCACATTTTCAGATTATTGCCCGTAAATGAGAACACGATTGATATTTTTACATACTGATTTTATACACTGTAACCTTTCTGATTTATATCTGTTCTAATAATTTGTAGGTTCTCTGGATTATCTGTTAATTTATTATATTGTGAATAATGGCAGTTTGTTCCTTTCCAATATTTATTTTTTAATTTGTCTTACCGGGCTAGCTAGGATCTTCGGTACAATGAGAAATAGTGGCAGTGACAGAGGATTTCCTTGTCTTGCTCCTGAATTTACAAGGAAACTATACGTATTTCACCATTTTTAGTAGATTTTCTTTTTCGGGTTAAAGAAATTCCTCTGTATCCTTAGTTTGCTGAGAGCTTTTATTCTGAATGAGTATGGAGTTTTTTCTCCAAATACTTTGTATCTACTGCCATGATCATGTGGGGTATTTTCCTCCATTAATATGACACTGTGACTGTGTGATAAATTATAATATTCAGTTTTCTAATGTATTTCCTGCTTTTGGTTTCATCAGGCCTCACCATTGAATATTTTGTCCCCTATTTTTATAATTTTTCCTTTTATCTTTATTTTTCTCTTTACTTTCTTTTTGTTTGCTCTTTTTCTAATTTATTTATTTGGACCATTAGCTCAGTAATTTTAAATCTTCTTTCCTAAAATAAGAATTTATAACGAAGTTTTCCACTACATACCACTTTAGAAGAATTTCACAGGTTTTTATGTGTAGTATTTTTATTATTATTCAATTATTAGTATCTAATTGCTCTTATGATTTCTTTTTTGACTCATGAGTTATTTGGTTTTGTTTCAATTTACATACATATGATCTCTTTTTTAGAAATCATATTGTGAAATTATTAATCCAGTTACAGTTAAACTTCATCTTTATTATTCTTCTGGTAACAAAAACAAAATTATACACTGGCTCCTCATCCCAATAGATTTCAGCAATATAAAACTTTTTCTTTCATTAAATACATAGGGAAACTGATTACGCTATTCAGTGATGGAGTTATTGATGATATTTACACTTGTGATTTTAAACCTTTTATTTTGATCTAATTCTACACTTAAAGAAAAGTTCTGAGAATATTACAAAAAACTCCCATACACCCTTTACCCAGGTTCACCAATTACCATTTTACCATGTTTGCTTTATAATTCTCTATTTCTGTTTCTCCCTCTCACTCTCCCTTCCCCTTTCCCTTCCCTGTCTTAAGCCTCCCCCCTCCCTCCTTCTCTCTCTTTGAACTATTTGAGAGTAACTTGCAGACATCATGCTCCTTTACCTGTAAATACTTCAGTGTATATTTCCTCAGAATAATGCCTTTCTCTTACATAGCCTCAGTACATGTGTCAAAATAGAAATTGGACATTGTTCCAATTTTTTGTTCCATAAACCTTTATTGTCAAGATTATCCACTCATACTCACTGAAAAAGGGATGAGTTTGGGAGAACATGTATTTCAAATGGACAATGTAAGCTCTATTATAGTTCATTTTTTCCAGCTTTATTTTTTTATTGGAGTATAATTGCTTTAGAGTGTTGTGTTAGCTTCTGCTGTACAATGAAGTGAATCAGAATCAGCTATATGTATACCAATATCCCCTCCCTCTTAAACCTCCCTCCCACCCCTCGCCCCATCTAGGTTGTCACAGAGCACTGAGCTGAGTTCCCTGTGCTATACAGCAGGTTCCCACTGGCTATTTTACACATGGTAGTGTATTTATGTCAAACCTAATCTCCCACTTTGTTCCACCCTCTCCTTCCCCCACCATATCCACATGTCCTTTCTCTATGTCTACATCTCTATTCCTGCCCTGCTAATAGGTTAATCTGTACCATTTTTCTAAGTTCCACATATATGCGCTAATATACGATATTTCTTTTTTTCTTTCTGGCTTACTTCACTCTATATGACAGACTCTAGGTCCATCCACATCTCCACAAATGACCCAATTTCATTCCTTTTTATGGCTGAGTAATATTCCATTGTATATATGTACCACATCTTCTTTATCCATTCATCTGTCATTGGACATTTGTTTCCATATCATGGCTATTCTAAATAGCGCTGCAATGAACATTGTGGTACATGTGTCCTTTTGAATTATGGTTTTCTCAGGGTATATGCCCAGTAGTGGGATTGCTGGCTCGTATGGTAGTTCTATTTTTAGTTTTTTAAGGAACCTCCATACTGTTATATTTGACATATAACATTGTAAGTTTAAAGTGTACAGTGTGATGATTTGCTACATGTATATATTACAAAATGATTACACAGGATAAGATTAGTTAACACATCAATCACCTCATATAGTTACTATTTTTGTGTGTGTGTGTGGTGAGAACTTTTAAGATCTACTCTCCTAGCAACTTTTAAGTATACAATACAGAATTGTTAACTGTAGTCATTATACTATAGTATTAACTCTACTAACTATAGTTATATAACTATATATACTATAACTATAGTATTAATTACAGTATAATATACATCATGCTTTATATTAGATCCCTAGAACTTATTCATGTTACCACTGAAAGTTTATACCCTTTGACCACCTTCACCCATTTCCCCTACCCTACCACCCCTGGAAACCACCAATATACTCTCTGTTTCTATGAGTTCAGTTTTTTTAGATTCCATGCATAAGTGAGAGCATACAGTATTTATCTTTTTCTGTCTGACTTATTTCACTTTGCCTGATGCCCTCAAGGTTTATCCACTATGTCAGAAATGACAAGATTTCCTTTTTTTTTATAGCTGAATAATGTTCCATTGTGTATTTTTTTTTCTTTGTCCATTCATCTGTCAGTGGACACTTAGTTTGTTTCCACATCTTGGCTATTGTAAATAATGATGCAGTAAACATAGGGGTTGCAGATATCTCGAGATCGTGATTCCATTTCCTTCAGATATACCAAGGAGTGGAATTGCTGGATCATATGGTAGTTCTATTTTTAATTCTTTGAGGAACCAACATACTGCTTTCCATAGTAGATATTTCAGTTCACATTCCCATCAAGGGATGTGCAAGGGTTCACTTTTCTCTATATCATCACCAGCATTTGTTATCTCCTGCTTTTGTTAATAGCCATTCTAAAAAGTGTGAGATATCTCATTGTGTTTTTGATTTGTATTTCCCTGATGATTAGTGATGTTGAGTACCTTTTCATGTGCCTGTTAGCCAGATATGTCTTCTTTGGAAAAATGTCTATTTAGGTCTTTTGCACCTTTTTGAATTAGATTACTTGTTTTTCTGTTCCTTATATATTCTGGATATTAATTTCTTATCAGATATATGTTTTAAAAATATTTTCTCCCATTCCATAGTTTGTTTTTCATTTTGTCAATCATTTCTTTTTCTGTGCAGAAGCTTTTTAGTTTGGTATAGTCCCATTCGTTTATTTTTTGCTTTTGTTGCTTATGCTTCGGGTGTCATATCCATAAAATCATTGCAAAGACAAATATCAAGAAGCTTTTTCCCTGTTTTCTTCTAGGAATTTCATGGTTTCAGATCCTTACCTTTAAGTCTTTAATCTATCTTGAATTAATTTTTGCGAGTGGTATAAGATTGGGCTCCAGTTTTATTCTTTTTTGTGTGAATATTCAGTTTCCTCAGCATTATTTATGAAATAGACTATCTTTTCTCCATTAAGTACTCTCAGATCCCTTGTCAAATATTAGTGGACTGTATATGCAGCATTTTATTCTGGGCTCCCGATTCTGTTCCAAGGTCTGTATGTCTGTTTTTATGTCAGCACCATACTCTTTTGATTACTATAGTTTTGTAGTATATGAAATTGGGGTTCCAATATTATTATCTAGGCCATATTCCAATTTCACCTATTTATCCCAATAATGTCTTTTATAGCTATTTTCTTTTCCTGATCAAAATTTCAATCCAAGATGATGCATTGCATTTAGTTCTCATGTCTCTTCAGTTTTTTTTTTTTTATTATTAACCTGGAACAGTTCAACCTTTCTTTATCTCTCATGACATTGACAATTTAGAAGACTACAGAACAGTTATTTTGTAGATTGTTCCTAAGTTTAAATTTGCATGCCAGTTCCTCATTATTATGTATAGATTATGCATTTTGGCAGGAATGTCAGAGAAGTAATAAATTGTTCTTAGGGCAGCATATCAGTGGCGTATAATATTGATTTGACCCCTTAGAAGAAATGTTAACCTTGATTACTTTGTTCAGATGATGTTTGCTAGATTAATCCACTATAAAGTTCCGTTTTCCTCTTTGTAGTTAATAATTTTGCTGGGGGTACTTTGAAACTGTGTAGATATCCTATTCCTCATCAAACTAAAATCCACTGGCCTTAATATCTATTGATAATTCTTTACCACATCAGTTATTACTATGAAGGCTGCAAAATGGTCATTTTCAAACATCATCATTTTTACTACATTAGTTTGTATTCTACTTCAAGGAAGAGCTTTTTTCCCCCTCCATCTATTTATTTATTTATCTTAGTTTGGCACACAGATTTTTTTTACTTTATTTCATGAATACGCTATTGCTATCATAATTTATTTTAATGCTCAAATTGTCCCAGTGGCAGCCCATTCAACCTGGATTCTCTGATTATTTGACATATTCCCATCATTCTTTGATGTATACTTTGAGTTCAATATTTCCTTACTTTTTTACTTTCATGTTTGTCTGGTGTTTCCTGACTCATTGACCATTTCTCTATGGATCTCTGGTACCATTTAGTGGGAGACAGTATTTGGAAACCAAGACATGGGTACATGGATTTTTTTTAACTTTTTAAAAAATTTTTCATACAATTATAAAGATTACTTTCCATTTACAGTTATTACAAAATATTGGCTATATTCCCCACGTTGTACAACACATCTTTGAGCCTGTGTTATACCCAATGGTTCGTACCTCCCACTCCTCCACCCCTATACTGCCCCTCCCCCTTCTCCCCACTGGTGACCACTAGTTTGTTCTCTATATCTGTGAGTCTGCTCCTTTTTTGTTATATTCACTACTTTGTTGTATTTTTTAGATTCCACATATAAGTGATATCACACAGTATTTGTCTTTCTCTGTCTGACTTATTTCACTTAGCATAATGCCCTCCAAGTCCATCCATGTTGCTGTAGATGACAAAATTTCATTCTTTTTTATGGCTGAGTCGTATTCCATTGTGTGTGTGTGTGTGTGTGTGTGTGTACCCAATTTTACCCATTCATCTGTTGATGGACACTTAGGTTGCTTCCATATCTTGGCAATTATAATGCTGCTAGGAACATTGGGGTTGCATGTATCTTTTCAAATGACTGTTTTTTGTTGTTGTTGGATATATACCCAAGAGTGGAATTATTGGGTCATATGGTAGTACTATTTTTAGTTTTTTGAGAAACCTCCATACTGTTTTCCGCAGTAGCTGCACCAATTTACATTCCCAACAAGAGTATAAAATGGTCCCTTTTTCCACATGCTCACCAACATTTTTTATTTGTGCTCTTTTCAATGATAGCCATTCTGATAGGTGTGAAGTGTTATCTTGTGGTTTTGATTTGCATTTCCCTGATGATTAGTGATGTTGAGCATGTTTTCATGTGCCTGTTGGCCATCTGCATTTCCTCTTTGGATAAATGTCTATTTAGTTCTTCTGCCCATTTTTTAGTTGGGTTTTTTTTATGATGTTCAACTGTATGAGCTGTTTATATATGTTGGTTGTTAATCCCTCATAGGTCATACCATTTTCAAATATTTTCTCCCATTCACTAAGCTGTCTTTTCATTTTGTCAGTGGTTTCCTTGGCTCTTCAAAAGCTTTTAAACGTGATTAGGTCCCATTTGTTTATTTTTGCTTTTATTTCCTTTACTTTAGGAGACAGATCCAAAAAAATATTGCTGTGATTTATGTCAAAGAGTATTCTGCTTTTGTTTTCCTCTAGGAGTTTTATAGTATCCAATCTTACATTTAGGTCTTTAATCCATTTTGAGTTTGTTTTTGTATATGGTGTTAGAGAATGTTGTAATTTCATTCTTTTACATGTAGCTGTCCAGATTTCCTAGCACTACTTATTGAAGAGACTGTCTTTTCTCCACTGTGTATTCCTGCCTCCTTTGTCATTGATTAATTGACTGTGAGTGTGTAGGTTTATTTCTGGGCTTTCTATCCTGTTGCATTGATCTACATGTCTGTTTTGTTCTAGTACCGTATGATTTGGATTAGTGTAGCTTTGTAGTATAGTATGAAGTCAGGGAGCATGATTCCTCCACCTCTGTTCTTTCTTCTGGAGATTGATTTGGCTATTATGGGTCTTTTGTGTTTCCATAAAAATTTTATGATTTTTGGTTCAGGTTCTATGGAAAATGCCACTGGTACTTTCATAGGGAATGCAATGAATCTTCAGATTGCCTTGGATAGTATGGTCATTTTAACAATATTGATTTTTCCAACCCAAGAATCTGGTATATCTTTCCATGTTTTTATGTCTTCAATTTCTTTCATCAGTGTCTTACAGTTTTTGGAGTACAGGTCTTTTGTCTCCCTAACTAGGTTTAGTCCTAGGTATTTTATTCTTTTTGTTGCAGTGGTAAATGGGAGTGTTTCCTTAATTTCTCTTTCAGATATTTCATCATTAGTGTATAGGAATGGAAGAGATTTCTGTGCATTAATTACTTGACCAAATTCACTGATTAGCTCTAGTAGTTTCCTGGTAACATCTTTAGGATTCTCTATGTGCAGTATCGTGTCATCAGCAGTGACAGCTTTACTTCTCTTCTGATTTGGATTCCTTTTATTTCCTTTTCATCTCTGATTGCTGTGGCTAAAACTTCCAGAACTATGTTGAATAATAGTGGTGAGAATAGAAAACCTTGTCATGTTCCTGATCTTAGAGGAAATGGTTTCAGTTTTTCACCATTGAGAATGATGTTGGCTGTGGGTTTGTCATATATAGCCTTTATTATGTTGAAGTAAGCTCCTTCTATACCTACTTTCTGAAGGGTTCTTATCATAAATGGGTGTTGAATTTTGTCAAAAACTTTTTCTGCATCTATTGAGATGATCATATGGATTTTTCTCCTTCAGTTTGTTAATGCGGTTTATCACATTGATTGATTTGCTTATATTGAAGAACCCTTGCATTACTGGGATAAACCCCAGTTGATCATGGTGCATGATCCTTTTCATGTGTTTTGGATTCTGTTTGCTAGTATTCTGTTGAGGATTTTTGCATCTATGTTCATCAGTGATATTGGCCTGTAGTGTTCTTTCTTTGTGACATCTTTGTCTAATTTGGGAATCAGGGTGATATGACCTCGTAGAATTAGTTTGGGAGTGTTCTTCCGTCTGCTATATTTTAGAAGAGTTTGAGAAGGATGGTTGGTAGCTCTTCTCTAAATGTTTGATAGAATTCACCTGTGAAGCCATCTGGTACTCAGCTTTTGTTTGTTGGAAGATTTTGAAAAACAGTCTCAATTTCAGTCCTTCAATTGCTCTGTTTATATTTTATATTTCTTCCTGATTCAGTCTTGGAAGGTTGTGCTTTTCTAAGAATTTGTCCATTTCTTCCAGGTTGTCCAATTTATTGGTATATAGTTGCTTGTAGTAATATCTAAAGATCCTTTGTGTTTCCTCAGTATCAGGTGTTACTTCTCATTTTTCATTTTGAATTTTATTGATATGAGCCTTCTCCCTTTTTTTCTTTTTTCTTTTTTTTTAAAATTTAATTAATTTATTTATTTGGCTGTGTTGGGTCTTCGTTTCTGTGTGAGGGCTTTCTCTAGTTGTGGCAAGCGGGGGCCACTCTTCATCGCGGTGCGCAGGCCTCTCACTGTCGCGGCCTCTCTTGTTGCAGAGCACAGGCTCCAGACGCGCAGGCTCAGTAGTTGTGGCGCACGGGCTTAGTTGCTCCGCGGCATGTGGGATCTTCCCAGACCAGGGTTTGAACCTGTGTTCCCTGCATTGGCAGGCAGATTCTCAACCACTGCGCCACCAGGGAAGCCCCTCCCTTTTTTTCTTGATGAGCCTGGCTAATGGTTTTTCAATTTTGTTTATCTTCTCAATGAACCACCTTTTATTTCATAGATCTTCACTATTGTTTCCTTCATTTTGTTTACATTTATTTCTGATCTGATCTTCATGATTTCTTTCCTACTGCCAACTTTGGGGGTTTTTTTGTTCTTTCTCTAATTGCTTTAGGTATAAGGTTAGGTTGTGTATTTAAGATGTTTCTGGTTTCCTGAGGTAGGATTCTATTGCTATAATCTTCCCTCTTAGAACTGCTTTTGCTGCATCCCATAGGTTTTGGGTTGTCATGTTTTCATTGTAATTAGTTTCTAAGTATTTTTTTATTTCCTCCTTGATTTCTTCAGTTATCCCTTGGTTATTTAGTAATGTATTGTTTAGCCTCCATGTGTTTGTTTTTTTTAAAGATTTGTTCCTGTAATTGATATCTAGTTTCATAGTGGTGTAGTAGGAAAAGGTACTTGATACGATTTCATAAATTTTCATAAATTTACCAAGGCTTGATTTGTGACCCAGGATATGATCAATCATGGAGAATGTTCCATGAGCACTTGAGAAGAAACTGTATTCTGTCTTTTTTGGATGGAATCTCCTATAAATATCAATTAAGTCCATCTTCTTTAACGTATCATTTAAAGCTTGTGTTTCCTTATTTATTTTCCTGTTTTTTTTACACTATTTTGAATTTTATTTATTTTTTTTATACGGCAGGTTCTTATTAGTTATCCATTTTATACATATTAGTGTATATTTGTCAATCCCAATCTCCCAGTGTGTCACACCAAACGCCCCCTCCCGCGACTTTGCCCCTTTGGTGTCCATACGTTTTTTTCTCTACATCTCTGTCTCTATTTCTGCCCAGCAAACCGCTTCATCTGTAACATTTTTCTAGATCCCACATATATGCATTAATATACAATATTTGTTTTCCTCTTTCTGACTTACTTCACTCTGTATGTCAGTCTCTCGATCCATCTATGTCTCGGCAAGTGACCCAATTTTGTTCCTTTATATGGCTGAGTAATATTCCATTGTACATATCTACCACATCTTCTTTATCCATTCGTCTGTCAATGGGCATTTAGGTTGCTTCCATGACCTGGCTATTGTAAATAGTGCTGCAATGAACATTAGGGTGCATGTGTCTTTTTGAATTATGATTTTCTCTGGGTATATGCTCAGTAGTGGGATTGCTGAGTCATATGGTAATTCTACTTTTAGTTTTTTAAGGAACCTCCATACTGTTCTCCATACTGACTGTATCAATTTACATTCCCACAGCAGTGCAAGAGGGTTCCCTTTTCTCCACACCCTCTCCAGCATTTGTTGTTTATAGATTTTCTGATGATGCCCATTCTAACTGGTGTGAGGTGATACCTAATGGTAGTTTTGATTTGCATTTCTCTAATAATTAGTGATGTTGAGAAGCTTATCATGAGCTTCTTGGCTATCTGTATGTCTTCTATGGACAAATGTCTATTTAGGGCTTCTGCCCAGTTTTGGATTGCATTGTTTGTTTTTTTAATATTGAGCTGCATGAGCTCTTTATACATTTTGGAGATTAATCCTTTGTCAGTTGATTCATTTGCAAATATTTCTTCCCATTCTGAGGGTTGTCTTTTCGTCTTGTTTGTAGCTTCCTTTGCTTTGGAAACGCTTTGAAGTTTCATTAGGTCTCATTTGTTTGGTTTTGGTTTTATTTCCATTACTCTGGAAGATGTATCAAAAAAATCTTCCTGTGATTTTTGTCAAAGAGTATTCTTCCTATGTTTTGCTCTAAGAGTTTTATAATCTCCAGTCTTACATTTAAGTCTCCATTTCAGTTTGAATTTATTTTTGTGTATGGTGTTAGGGAGTGTTATTAATTTCATTCTTTTACATGTTGCTGTCCTGTTTTCCCAGCACCACTTATTGAAGAGACTGTCTTTTCTCCATTGTTAATCATTGCCTCCTTTGTCACAGATTAGTTGACCATAGGTAGCTGGGTTAATCTCTGGGCTTTCTATCCTGATCCTTTCATCTATTTCTGTTTCTCTGCCAATATCATATTGTCTTGATTACTGTAGCTTTGTGTTATAGTTATATTTCTGTTTTTCTGCCAATATCATATTGTCTTGATTACTGTAGCTTTGTGGTATAGTCGGAAGTCAGGGAGTCTGATTCCTCCAGCTCCGTATTTTTCCCTCATGACTGCTTTAGATATTCAGGGTCTTCTGTGTCTCTATACATATTTTAAGATTTCTTGTTGTAGTTCTGTAAAAACTGCCACTGTTATTTTGATAGGATTGCATTGAATTTTGAGATTCCTTTGGGTAGTATAGTCATTTTCACAATGTTGATTCTTCTGATCCAAGAACATGGTATATCTCTTCATCTGTTTGTATCATCTTTAATTCCTTTCGTCAGTGTCTTATAGTTTTCTGCATACAGCTCTTTTGTCTCCTTAGGTAGGTTTATTCCTACGTTGTTTTTTTTTAACATCTTTATTGGGGTATAATTGCTTTACAATGGTGTGTTAGTTTCTGCTTTATAACAAAGTGAATCAGTTATACATATACATATGTTCCCATATCTCTTCCCTCTTGTGTCTCCGTCCCTCCCACCCTCCCTATCCCACCCCCCCAGGCAGTCACAAAGCACCAAGCCGATATCCCTATGCCATGCGGCTGCTTCCCACTAGGTATCTACTTTATGTTTGTTAGTGTATATATGTCCGTGCCTCTCTCTCGCCCTGTCACAGCTCACCCATCCCCCTCCCCATATCCTCAAGTCCATTCTCCAGTAGGTCTGTGTCTTTATTCCCGTCTTACTCCTAGGTTCTTTATGACATTTTTTTCTTAAATTCCATATATATGTGTTAGCATACGGTATTTGTCGTTTTCTTTCTGACTTACTTCACTCTGTATGACAGACTCTAGGTCTATCCACCTCATTACAAATAGCTCAATTTCATTTCTTTTTATGGCTGAGTAATATTCCATTGTATATATGTGCCACATCTTCTTTATCCATTCATCCGATGATGGGCACTTAGGTTGTTTCCATCTCCGGGCTATTGTAAATAGAGCTGCAATGAATATTTTGGTATATGACCCTTTTTGAATTTTGGTTTTCTCAGGGTATATGCCCAGTAGTGGGACTGCTGGGTCATATGGTAGTTCTATTTGTAGTTTTTTAAGGAACCTCCATACTGTTCTCCATAGTGGCTGAACGAATTCACATTCCCACCAGCAGGGCAAGAGTGTTCCCTTTTCTCCACACCCTCTCCAGCATTTATTGTTTCTAGATTTTTTGATAATGGCAATTCTGACTGGTGTGAGATGATACCTCATTGTAGTTTTGATTTGCATTTCTCTAATGATTAATGATGTTGAGCATTCTTTCATGTGTTTGTTGGCAGTCTGTATATCTTCTTTGGAGAAATGTCTCTTTAGGTCTTCTGCCCATTTTTGGATTGGGTTGTTTGTTTTTTTGTTATTGAGCTCCATGAGCTGCTTGTAAATTTTGGAAATTAATCCTTTGTCAGTTGCTTCATTTGCAAATATTTTCTCCCATTCTGAGGGTTGTTTTTTGGTCTTGTTTATGGTTTCCTTTGCTGTGCAAAAGCTTTGAAGTTTCATTAGGTTCCTATTGTTTATTTTTGTTTTTATATCCATTTCTCTAGGAGGTGGGTCAAAAAGGATCTTGCTGTGATTTATGTCATAGAGTGTTCTGCCTATGTTTTCCTCTAAGAGTTTGATAGTTTCTGGCCTTACATTTAGGTCTTTAATTCATTTTGAGCTTATTTTTGTGTATGGTGTTAGGGAGTGATCTAATCTCATACTTTTACATGTACCTGTCCAGTTTTCCCAGCACCACTTATTGAAGAGGCTGTCCTTTCTCCACTCTACATTCCTGCCACCTTTATCAAAGATAAGGTGTCCATATGTGCGTGGGTTTATCTATGGACTTTCTATCCTGTTCCATTGATATATCTTTCTGTTTTTGTGCCAGTACCATACTGTCTTGAGTACTGTAGATTTGTAGTATAGTCTGAAGTCAGGGAGCCTGATTCCTCCAGCTCCATTTTTCATTCTCAAGATTGCTTTGGCTATTCGGGGTCTTTTGTGTTTCCATAAAAATTGTGCTATTTTTTGTTCTAGTTCTGTGAAAAATGCCAGTGGTAGTTTGATAGGGATTGCACTGAATCTGTAGATCGCTTTGGCTAGTAGAGTCATTTTCACAATGTTGATTCCTCCAATCCAAGGACATGGTATATCTCTCCATCTATTTGTGTCATCTTTAATTTCTTTCATCAGCGTCTTATAATTTTCTGCATACAGGTCTTTTGTCTCCTTGGGTAGGTTTATTCCTAGATATTTTATTCTTTTCGTTGCAATGGTAAATGGGAGTATTTCCCCAATTTCTCTTTCATATTTTACATCATTAGTGTATAGGAATGCCAGAGAATTCTGTGTATAAATTTGGTATCCTGCAACTTTACCAAATTCATTGCTTAGCTCTAGTAGTTTTCTGTTGGCATCTTTAGGATTCTCCATGTATAGTATCATGTCATCTGCAAACAGTGACAGTTTAATTCTTCTTTTCTAATTTGTATTCCTTTTATTTCTTTTTCATCTCTGATTGCCGTGGCTACGACTGCCAAAACTATGTTGAATAACAGTGGTGAGAGTGAAAATTATTGTCTTGTTCCTGATCTAAGAGGAAATGCTTTCAGTTTTTCACCATTGAGAATGATTTTGCTGTGAATCTGTTGTATATGGCCTTTATTATGTCGAAGTAGGTTACCTAATGCCCCCTTGTTGTAGAGTTTTTATCATCAGTGCATGTTGAATTTTGTCCAAAGCTTTTTCTGCATCTATTGAGATGATCATAATGGTTTTTCTTCTTCAGTTTGTTAATATGGTGTATCACATCGATTGAAATGCGTATATTGAAGAATTCTTGCATCGCTGGGATAAATGCCACTTGACCATAGTATATGACCCTTTTAATGTGTTGTTGGATTCTGTTTCCTAGTGTTTTGTTGAGAATTTTGCATCTATATTCAACAGTATATTGGTCTGTAATTTTCTTTTGTTGTAGTGTCTTTCTCTGCTTTTGGTATCACGGTGATGGTGACCACATAGAATGAGTTTCAGAGTGTTCCTACATCTGCAGTATTTTGGAAGAGTTAGAGAAGGATGGGTTTTAGCTCTTCTCTAAATATGTGATAGCATTCTCCTGTGAAGTCATGCAGTCCTGGACTTTTGTTTGTTGTAAGATTTTTAATCCCAGTTTCAATTTCATTACTTTTGATTGGTCTTTTCTTATTTTCTATTTCTCCTTATTTTTTTCTACATCTTTTTTGGAGTATAATTACTTTACAATGGTGTGGTAGTTTCTGCTTTTTTTTTTTAAACATCTTTATTGGGGTATAATTGCTTTACAATGGTGTGTTAGTTTCTGCTTTATAACAAAGTGAATCACTTATACATATACATATGTTCACATATGTCTTCCCTCTTGCGTCTCCCTCCCTCCCACCCTCCTTATCCCACCCCTCTAGGCGGTCACAAAGCACAGAGCTGATCTCCCTGTGCTATGCAGCTGCTTCCCACTAGCTATCCACCTTACGTTTGGTAGTTTATATATGTCCATGCCTCTCTCTCACATTGTCACAGTTTGCCCTTCCCCCACCCTATAACCTCAAGTCCATTCTCTAGTAGGTCTCTGTCTTTATTCCTGTCTTACCCCTAGGTTCTTCATAACATTTTTTTCTTAAATTCTACATATATGTGTTAGCATATGGTATTTGTCTTTCTCTTTCTGACTTACTTCACTCTGTATGACAGACTCTAGGTCTATCCACCTCATTACAAATAACTCAATTTCATTACTTTTTATGGCTGAGTAATATTCCATTCTATACATGTGCCACATCTTCTTTATCCATTCATCCGATGATGAACACTTAGGTTGTTTCCATCTCTGGGCTATTGTAAATAGAGCTACAATGAATATTTTGGTACATGACTCTTTTTGAATTACGGTTTTCTCAGGGTATATGCCCATTAGTGGGATTGCTGGGTCATATGGTAGTTCTATTTGTAGTTTTTTAAGGAACTTCCATACTCTTCTCCATAGTGGCTGTACCAATTCACATTCCCACCAGCAGTGGAGGAGTGTTCCCTTTCCTTCACACCCTCTCCAGCATTTATTGTTTCTAGATTTTTTGATGCTGGCCATTGTGACTAGTGTGAGATGATATCTCATTGTAGTTTTCTTTTCTTTTTTTTTGTGGTATGCGGGCCTCCCACTGTTGTGGCCTCTCCAGTTGTGGAGCACAGGATCCAGACGCACAGGCTCAGTGGCCATGGCTCATGGGCCCAGCTGCTCCGGGGCATGTGGGGTCTTCCCGGACCGAGGAACGAACCCATGTCCCCTGCATCGGCAGGCGGACTCTCAACCACTGCGCCACCAGGGAAGGCCCTCATTGTACTTTTGATTTGCATTTCTCTAATGATTAATGACTTTGAGCATTCTTTCATGTGTTTGTTGGCAGTCTATATATCCTCTTTGGAGAGATGTCTATTTAGGTCTTGTGCCCAGTATTTGAATGGGTTGTTTGTTTCTTTGTTATTGAGCTGCATGAGCTGCTTGTAAATTTTGGAGATTAATCCTTTGTCAGTTGCCTCATTGGCAAATATATTCTCTCATTCTGAGGGTTATCTTTTAGTCTTGTTTATGGTTTCGTTTGTTGTGCAAATCTTCGAAGTTTCATTAGGTCCCATTTGTTTATTTTTGTTTTTATTTCCATTTCTCTAGGAGGTGGGTCAAAAAGGATCTTGCTGTGATTTATGTCATAGAATGTTCTGCCTATGTTTTCCTCTAAGACTTTGATAGTTTCTGGCCTTACATTTAGGTCTTTAATTCATTTTGAGTTTATTTTTGTGTATGGTGTTAGGGAGTGATCTAGTCTCATACTTTCACATGTACCTGTCCAGATTTCCCAACAAAAATTATTGAAGAGGCTGTCCTTTCTCCACTCTACATTCCTGCCTCCTTTATCAAAAATAAGGTAACCATATGTGTTTATCTCTGTGTTTTCTAACCTGTTCCATTGATATATCTTTCTATTTTTGTGCCAGTACCATACTGTCTTCATTACTGTAGCTTTGTAGTATACGCTAAAGTCAGGGAGCCTGATTCCTCCAGCTCCGTTTTTCATTCTCAAGATTGTTTTGGCTATTCGGGGTCTTTTGTGTTTCCATACAAATTGTGAAATTTTTTATTCTACTTCTGTGAAAAATGCCAGTGGTAGTTTGATGGGGATTGCATTGAATCTGTAGATTGTTTTGGGTAGTAGAGTCCTTTTCACAATGTTGATTTTTCCAATCCAAGAACATGGTATATCTCTCCATCTATTTCTCTCACCTTTAATTTCTTTCATCAGTGTCTTATAATATTCTGCATACAGGTCTTTTGTCTCCTTAGGTAGGTTTATTTCTGGATATTTTGTTCTTTTCGTTGCAATGGTAACTGGAGTGTTTTCTTAATTTCACTTTCAGATATTTCATCATTAGTGTAAAACAATGCCAGAGATTTCTGTGCATTAATTGTGTATCCTGCTACTTTACCAAATTCATTGATTAGCTCTGGTAGTTTTCTGGTAGCCTGTTTAGGATTCTCTATGTATAGTATCATGTCATCTGCAAACGGTGACAGCTTTACTTCTGCTTTTCCGATTTGGATTCCTTTTATTTCTTTGTCTCTCTGATTACTGTGGATAAAACTTCCAAAACTATGTTGAATAAGAGTGGTGAGAGTGGGCAACCTTGTGTTGTTCCTGATCTTGGTAGAAATGCTTTCAGTTTTTCACCATTGAGGATGATGTTTGCTGTGGGTTTGTCATATATGGCCTTTATTATGTTGAGGAAAGTTCTCTCTATACCTACTTTCTGCAGGGTTTTTATCATAAATGGGTGTTGAATTTTGTCGAAAGCTTTCTCTGCATCTATTGAGTTGATCATATGGCTTTCTCCTTCAATTTGTTACTATGGTTTATCACATTGATTGATTTGCGTATATTGAGGAATCCTTGCATTCCTGGAATAAACCCCACTTGATAGTGGTGTATGATCCTTTTAATGTACTGTTGGATTCTGTTTGCTAGTATTTTGTTGAGGATTTTTGCATCTATGTTCATCACTGATATTGGCCTGTAGTGTTCTTTCTTTGTGACATCATTGTCTGGTTTTGGTATCAGGGTGATGCTGGCCTCGTAGAATGAATTTGGGAGTGTTCATCCCTCTGCTATATTTTGGAAGAGTTTGAGAAGGACAGATGTTAGCTCTTCTCCAAATATTTGATAGAATTCGCCTGTGAAGCCACCTGGTCCTAGGCTTTTGTTTGTTGGAAGATTTTTAATCACAGTTAAAATTTTAGTGCTTGTGATTGGTCTGTTCATATTTTCTATTTCTTCCTGTTCAGCCTTGGCAGGTTGTGCATTTCTAAGAATTTGTCCATTTCTTCCAGTATTTCCATTTTATTGGCATAGAGTTGCTTGTAGTAATCTCTCATGATCTTTTGTATTTCTGCAGTGTCAGTTGTTACTTCTCCTTTTTCATTTCTAATTCTATTGATTTGGGTCTTCTCCCTTTTTTTTCTAGATGAGTCTGGCTAATGGTTTATCTATTTTTTTTATATTCTCAAAGAACAAGATTTTAGATTTATTGCTCTTTGCTATCATTTCCTTCATTTCTTTTTCATGTATTTCTGGTTAGATTTTAATGATTTCTTTCCTTCTGCTAAATTTGGGGATTTTTGTTCTTCTTTCTCTAATTGCCTTAGGTGCAAGTTTAGGTTGTTTATTCAACATGTTTCCTGTTTCTTAAGGTGGACTTGTATTGCTATAAATTTTCCTCTTAGAACTGCTTTTCCTGCATCCCGTAGGTTTCAGGTTGTCGTGTCTCCATTGTCATACGTTTCTAGGTATTGTTTGATTTCCTCTTTGATTTCTTCAGGGATCACTTCGTTATTAAGTAGTGTATTGTTTAGACTCCATGTGTTCGTATTTTTTACAGACCTTTTCCTGTAATTGATATCTAGTCTCTTAGGGTTGTGGTCAGAAAAGATACTTGATACAATTTCAATTTTCTTAAATTTACCAAGGCTTGATTTGTGACCCAAGATATGATCTATCCTGGAGAATGTTCCATGAGCACTAGAGAAAAATGTGTATTCTGTTGTGTTTGGATGGAATGTCCTATAAATATCAATTAAGTCCATCTTGTTTAATGTATCATTTAAAGCTTGTGTTTCCTTATTTATTTCCATTTTTTGATGATCTGTTCATTGGTGAAAATGGAATGTTAAAGTCCCCTACTATGATTGTGTTACTATCGATTTCCCCTTTTATGGCTGTTAGTATTTGCCTTATGTGTTGAGGGGCTCCTATGTTGGGTGCATAAATATTTACAATTCTTTTATCTTCTTATTTGATCAAACCCTTGATCATTATGTAGTGTCCTTCTTTGTCTCTTCTAATGCTCTTTATTTTAATGTCTATTTTGTATGATATGAGAATTGCTACTACAGCTTTCTTTTAGTTTCCTTTGCATGGAAAATCTTTTTCCATCCCCTTACTTTCAGTCTGTGTGTGTCTCTAGGTCTGTAGTGGGTCTCTTGTAGACAGCATCTATATAGGTATTGTTTTTGTATACATTCAGCAAATCTATGTGTTTTGGTGGGAGCATTTAGTCCATTTACATTTAAGGTAATTATCGATATGTATGTTCCTATTCCCATTTTCTTTATTGTTTTGGGTTCATTATTGTAGGTCTTTTCCTTCTCTTGTGTTTCTTGCCTAGAGAAGTTCCTTTAGCATTTGTTGCAAAGCTGGTTTGGTAGTGCTGAACTCTGTTAGCTTTTGCTTGTCTGTAAAGGTTTTAATTTTTCCGTCAAATCTGAATGAGATCCTTGCTGGGTAGAGTAATCTTGATTGCAGGTTTTTCTCGTTCATCACTTTAAATATGTCCTGGCAGTCCCTTCTGGCTTGCAGAGTTTCTGCTGAAAGATCAGCTGTTAGTCTTATGGGGATTCCCTTGTGTGTTATTTGTTGTTTTTCCCTTGCTGCTTTTAATATGTTTTCTTTGTATTTAATTTTTAACAGTTTGATTAATATGTGTCTTGGCATATTTCTCCTTGAATTTATCCTGTATGGGACTCTCTGTGCTTCCTGGACTTGATTAACTATTTCCTTTCCCATATTAGGGAAGTTTTCAACTATAATCTCTTCAAATATTTTCTCAGTCCCTTTCTTTTTCTCTTCTTCTTCTGGAACCCCTATAATTCGAATATTGGTGCGTTTCATGTTGTCCCCAAAGGTCTCTGAGACTGTCCTAAGTTCTTTTCATTCCTTTTTCTTTATTCTGCTCTGCAGTAGTTATTTCCACTATTTTATCTTCCAGGTCACTTATCCGTTCTTCTGCCTCAGTTATTCTGCTACTGGTCCCATCTAGAGTATTTTTAATTTCATTTATTGTGTTGTTCATCATTGTTTGTTTCATGTTCAGTTCTTCTAGGTCCTTGTTAAATATTTCTTGCCATTTGTCTGTTCTATTTCCGAGATTTTGGATCATCTTTACTATCATTATTCTGAATTCTTTTTCTGGTACACTGCCTATTTCCTCTTCATTTGTTAAGTCCGGTGAGATTTTATCTTGCTCCTTCATCTGTGGTGTGTTTTTCTGCCTTCTCATTTTGCTTATCTTACTGTTTTTGGCGTCTCCTTTTTGCAGGCTGCAGGTACATAGTTCCCATTGTTTTTGGTGTCTGTCCCCAGTGGCTAAGGTTGGTTCAGTGGGTTGTGTAGGCTTCCTGGTGAAGGGCAGTAGTGCCTGTGTTCTGGTGGATGAGGCTGGATCTCGTCTTTCTGGTGGGCAGGTCCACCACTGGTGGTGTGTTTGGGGTGTCTATGGACTTATTATGATTTTAGGAAGGCTCTCTACTAATGGGTAGGATTGTGTTCCTGTTTTGCTAGTTGTTTGGCATAGGGTGTGCAGCACTGTAGCTTGCTGTTCGTTGAGTGAAGCTGGGTGCTGGCGTTGAGATGGAGATCTCTGGGAGATTTTCGCCGTTTGATATTATGTGGAGCTTGGAGGTCTCTTTTTGACCAGTTTCCTGACGTTGGCTCTCCCACCTCAGAGGCACAGCACTGACTCCTGCCTGCAGCCCCAAGAGCCTTTCATCCACGCAGCTCAGAGTAAAAGGAAGAAAAAGTAGAAAGAAAGCATTAGTAGAAGTACAAAGAAAGAATAGAGAAAGAAAGAAAGGAAGGAAGGAAGAAAGAAAGAAAGAAGAAAAGAAGGAGAGAAAGAAAGGAGGGAGGGAGAGAGGGAGGGACGTAGGGAGGAAGGAAGAAGGGAAGAAAGGCAGGAAGGAAGGAAAAAGGAAAGAAAGAAAAAAGATAAAGTAAAATAAAACAAAGTAAAATATAATAAAATTATTAAAATAAATAAATAATTATTAAGGAAAAAAAATAAAAATGGACTGATAGAACCCTAGGACAAATGGTAGAAGCAAAGCTATACAGACAAAATCTCATACAGAAGCATAAACATACACACTCACGAAAAGAGGAAAAGGGGAAAAAGTCATAAATCTTGCTCTCAAAGTCCGCCTCCTCAATTTGGGATGATTCGTTGTCTAAAGGTGGGAAGGAAGGAAAGAAAGAAGGAAAGAAAGAAGATAAAGTAAAATAAAGTAAAGTTATTAAAATAAAAAATAATTATTATGAAAAAATTTTTTTTAAAAAGACGGATAGAACCGTAGGACAATTGGTGGAAGCAAAGCTATACAGACAAAATCTCACACAGAAGCATACACACTCACAAAGAGAGGAAAAGGGGAAAAAATCATAAATCTTGCTCTCAAACTCCACCTCCTCAATTTGGGATGATTCGTTGTCAATTCATGTATTCCACAGATGCAGGATACATCAAGTTGATTGTGGAGCTTTAATCCGCTGCTTCTGAGGCTTCTGGGAGAGTTTTCCCTTTCTCTTCTTTGTTCTCACAGCTCCCAGAGGCTCAGGTTTGGATTTGGCCCTGCCTCTGTGTGTAGGTCGCCAGAGGGCATCTTTTTTTCGCTCAGACAGGACGGGATTAAAGGAGCCGCTGATTCCGGGGCTCTGGCTCACTCAGGCCGGGGGAAGCGTGGGGCACGGAGTGCGGGGTGAGCCTGCGGCAGCGGAGACCAGAATTCCATTGCACCAGCCTGAGGCGCGCCATGCATTCTCCTGGGGAAGTTGTTCCTGGATCCCGGGACCCTGGCAGTGGCTGGCTGCAGACTCCCAGGGAGGTGTGGATAGTGACCTGTGCTCGCACACAGGCTTCTTGGTGGCAGCAGCAGCAGCCCTAGCGTTTCCTGCCCGTCTCTGTGGTCCGCGCTTTTAGCCACGGCTTGCACCGGTCTCTGGAGCTCCTTTAAGCAGCGTTCTTAATCCCCTGTCCTCACGCACCAGGAAACAAAGAGGGAAGAAAAAGTCTCTTGCCTCTTCGGCAGCTCCAGACCTTTTCCCGGACTCCCTCCTGGCTATCCGTGGTGCACTAACCCCTTCAGGCTGTGTTCACACAGCCAACACCAGTCCTCTCCCTGTGCTCCAACCGAAGCCCGAGCCTCAGCTCGCAGCCCCGCCCGCCCCACCGGGTGAGCAGACTAGCCTCTTGGGCTGGTGAGTGCCAGTCAGTACTGATCCTCTGTGCGGGAATCTCCCCGCTTTGCCCTCCACACCCCGGTTGCTGTGCTCTCCTCCGTGGCTCTGAAGCTACCCCCTCTGCCACCTGCAGCCTCCGCCCGTGAAGGGGCTTCCTAGTGTGTGGAAACCTTTCCTCCTTCACAGCTCCCTCCCACTGGTGCAGGTTCCGTCCCTATTCTTTTGTCTTTGTTTTTTCTTTTGTCTTTTGCCCTACCCAGGTACATGGGGAGTTTCTTTCCTTTTGGGAGGTCTGAGGTCTTCTGCCAGCGTTCAGTAGGTGTTCTGTAGGAGTTGTTCCACGTGTAGATGAATTTCTGGTGTATCTGTGGGGAGGAAGGTGATCTCCGCGTCTTACTCTTCCGCCATCTTCCCCTCCGGTTCTAATTCTTCTTAATTCAGTCTTGGAAGGTTATACCTTTCTAAGAATTTCTCCATTTTTTTCCAGGTTGTGCATTTTATTGGCATAGAGTTGCTTGTAGTAGTCTCTTACGATGCTTTGTATTTCTGCAGTGTCTGTTGTAACTTCTCCATTTTCATTTCTAATTTTATTGGAGTCCTCTCCCTCATTTTCTAGATAAGTCTGGATAATGGTTTATCAATTTTGTTTATCTTCTCAGGGAACCTGCTTTTAGTTTTATTCATCTGTGCTATTGTTTTCTTTGTTTCTATTTCATTAATTTTTGCTCTGATCTTTATGATTTCTTTCCTTTTACTAACTTTGAGCTTTGTTTGCTCTTCTTTCTCTAGTTCCTTTTGGTGTAAGGTTAGATTTTTTGAGATTTTTCTTCTTTGCAGAGAAAGCCGTGTATTATTATAAACTTCCCTCTTAGAACTGCTTTTGCTGCATTCCAAAGGTTTTGAGTCATCATGTTTTCATGGTCGTTTTTTTCTTGGTATTTTTTTATTTCCTCTTTGATTTCTTCAGTGATCTCCTGGTTATTTAGTAGTGTATTATTTTGCCTCTATGTGTTTTTATGTTTTACACAATTTTTCCTGTGATTGATATCTAGTCTCATAGCGTTGTGGTCGGGGAAGATAGTTAATATGATTTCAATTGTCTTAAATTTACCAAGGCTTACCCTAGATATGATGTATCCTGGAGAATATTCCATGAACACTTGACCATAAAGTGTATTCTGTTGTTTTCGGATGGAATGTCCTATAAATATCAATTAAGTCCATCTTGTTTAATGTATCATTTAAAGCTTGGGTTTCCTTATTTACTTTCATTTTGGATGATCAGTCCATTGGTGAAAGTGGCGTGTTAAAATCCCCTACTATAATTGTGTTACTGTCAAGTTCCCCTTTTAAGGCTGTTAGCATTTGCCTTATATATGTTGGGTGCATAAGTATTTACAATTGTTATATCTTCTTCTTGGATTGATCCCTTGATCATTATGTAGTGTCCTTCTTTGTTTCTTGTAATTGTCTGTATTTTAAAGTCTATTTTGTCTGATATGAGAATAGCTACTCCAGCTTTGTTTTTTTTGGTTTTTTGTTTTGTTGTTTTTTTGGTACATGGGCCTCTCACTGTTGTGGTCTCTCCCATTGCAGAGGACAGGCTCCAGACTCACAGGCTCAGCGGCCATGGCTCACGGGCCCAGCTGCTCCATGGCATGTGGGATCTTCCCAGACCAGGGCAGGAACTCATGTCCCCTGCATCGGCAGGTGGACTCTCAACCACTGTGCCACCAGGGAAGCCCTCCAGCTTTGTTTTGATTTCCATTTCCATGGAATATCTTTTTCCATCCCCTCAGTTTCAGTCTATATGTGTCCTTACGTCTGAAGTGAGTCTCTTGTGGACAACATGTATATGGGTCTTGTTTTTGTATCCATTTAGCCAGTCTATGTCTTTTGGTGGAGCATTTAAACCATTTGCATTTATGGTAGTTATCAATATGTATGTTCCTATTAACATTTTCTTAATTGTTTTGGGTTTGTTATTGTAGGTCTTTTCCTTCTCTTGTGTTTCCTGCCTAGAGAAGTTCCTTTAGCATGTGTTGTAAAGCTGGTTTGGTGGTGATGAATTCTCTTACCTTTTGCTTGTCTGTAAAGCTTTTACTTTCTCCATCAAATCTGAATGAGATCCTTGCTGTTTAGTGTAATCTTGGTTGTAGGTTTTTCCCTTTCCTCACTTTAAATATGTCCTGCCACTCCCTTGTGTCTTGCAGAGTTTCTGCTGAAAGATCAGCTGTTAACCTTCTGGGGATTCTATTGTATGTTATTTGTTGTTTTCCCCTTGCTGCTTTTAATAGTTTTTCTTTGTATTTAATTTTTGATAGTTTGATTAATTTGTGTCTTGGTGTGTTTCTCCTTGGATTTATCCTATATGGGATTCTCTGTGCTTCCTGTACTTGATTGACCATTTCCTTTCCCATATTAAGGAAGTTTTCAACTATAATATGTTCAAATATTTTCTCGCACCCTTCCTTTCTTCTTCTTCATAGACCCCTGTACTTTGAATGTTCGTGTGTTTAATGTTCTACCAGAGTCTCTGAGACTCAATTCTTTTCATTCTTTTTTCTTTATTCTGCTCTGTGGTAGTTTTTCCACTATATTATCTTCCAGGTCACTTAGCCATTCTTCTGCATCAGTTATTCTGCCATTGATTCCTTCTAGAGAATTTTTAATTTCATTTGTTGTGTTGTTCATCATTGTTTATTTGCTCTTTATTTCTTCTACGTCTTTGTGAAACATTTTTTGTATTTTCTTGATTCTATTTCTGAGATTCTGGATCATCTTTACTATCATTACTCTGAATTCTTTTTGAGGTAGGCTGCCTATTTCCTCATATTTTTGGTGGGTGGGTTTTTATCTTCCTTCTTCATCTGCTGTGTGTTTCTCTGTCTTCTCATCTTACTTACTTACTGTGTTTTGAGTCTCCTTTTCACAGGCTGCATTTTCGTAGTTCCCGTTGTTTTTGGTGTCTGGACCCAGTGAATAATGTTGGTTCATTAGGTTGTGTAGGCTTCCTGGTAGAGGGAACTGGTGCCTGTGTTCTGTTGGCTGAGACTGGATCTTCTCTTTCTGGTGGGCAGGACCATGTCCGGTGGTGTGTTTTGGCATGTCTGTGACATTATTATGATTTTAGGCAGCCTCTCTGCTAATAGGTGGGGTTGTATTCCTGTCTTGCTAGTTGTTTGGCATAGGGTGTCCAGCACTGTAGATTGCTGGTCGTTGAGTGGAGCTGGGTCTTAGTGTTGAGATGGCTATCTCTGGGAGATCTTTTGCTGTTTGATAGTACGTGGAGCCTGGAGGTCTCTGATGGACCAGTGTCCTGAACTCGGCTCTCCCACCTTCAGAGGCACAGGCCTGTCACCCAGATGGAGCACCAAGACCCTGTCAGCTACACGTCTCAGAAGAAAAGAGAAAATAATGAAAGAAAGAAAAATAAATAAAGTTATTAAAATAAAATTTATTTTAAATATTACAATTTAAACTCTTTAAAAGTTATGAAAAAAACGAAAGAAAGTAGAGAGCAACCAAACTGAAAAACAAATCCACCAATGATAACAAGCACTGAAAACTATACTAAAAAAAACAAAAATAAAAATGGACAGTCAGAACCCTTGTACAAATGGTAACAGCAAATCTATACAGACAAAATCACACCCAGAAACATACACATACATACTCACAACAAGAGAAAAAGGGAAAAAAATTATATATATATATATAAAGAAAAGAAAAGAAAGGAAGAGAACAACCAAATCAATAAACAAATCTACCAATGATAATAAACTCTAAATAATAAACTAAGATAAACATAAAACGAGAAACAAATTAGATGTAGAAAGCAAACCCAAAGTCTAAAGGTGATCCCAAAATCCACTGCCTCAATTTTAGGATGATTCGTTGTCTATTCAGGAATTCCAGAGATGCAGGGTACATCAAGTTGATTGTGGCAATTTAATCCGCTACTCCTGAGTCTGCTGGGAGAAATTTCCCTTTCTCTTCTTTGTTTGCACCGCTGCTTGGGTTCAGCTTTGGATTTGACCCCGTCTCTGCATGTAGGTGGCCTGAGGGTGTCTTTTCTTCACTCAGACAGGACAAGGTTAAAGTAACAGCTGACTAGGGGGCTCTGGCTCACTCAGGCCGGGGCGGAGGGAGGGATACGGAATGTGGGACAAGCCTGCGTCAGCAGAGGCGGGGGTGTGAGCTTGCAACAGCCTGAGGCATGTCATGTGTTCTCCTGGGGAATTTGTCCCTGGATCACGGGACCCTGACAGTGGCGGACTGCACAGGCTCTTGGGAGGGGAGGTGTGGATAGTGACCTGTGCTTGCACACAGGCTTCCTGGTGGTTGCAGAAGCAGACTTAGCATTTCATGCCCATCTCTGGTGTCTGCACTGATAGCCACAGCTCGCACCTGTCTCCGGGGCTCATTTACACAGTGCTCTGAATCCCCTCTCCTCGCACACCCTGAAGCAATGGTCTCCTTTCTCATAGGCTGTTACAGACTTTTTCCTGGACTCCCTCCTGGCTAGCTGTGGCACACTAGCCCCCTTCAGGCTGTGTTCATGCAGCCAATCCCAGTTCTCTCCCTGAGATCTGATCTCTGAAGCTGGAGCCTCACCTCCCATTCCCCACCTGACCCAGTGGGCTTTCTCAGGCTGGTGAGTGCTGGTCGGCACTGATCATCTGTGTGGGAATCTCTCTGCTTTGCCCTCTGCACCTTTATTGCTGCCCTTTCCTCCAAGGCTCTGAAACTTCCCTCTGCCACCTCCCTTCTCTGCCAGTGAAGGGGCTTCCTAGTGTGTGGAAACTTTTCATCCTGCACAGCTCCCTCCCAAAGGTGCAGGTCCCTTCCCTATTCTTTTGTCTCTGTTTTTTCTTTTGCCCTACACAGGTACATGGGGAGTTTCTTGCCTTTGGGGAGTCTGAGTTCTTCTGCCAGCATTCAGTAGGTATTTTATAGGAGTCGTTCCACATGTAGATGTATTTCTGACATATTTCTGGGGAGAAAGGTGATCTCCACGTCTTACTCTTCTGCCATCTTGAAGGTCACATGGATATTTTTTAGCTTAATATTTTGTTACTCTTTTCCATTTAATTGCACTTAGTACAGACAACATGGTTTACATGATACTGATTTTTAGTATATGTTGAGATTTGCTTTATGTTCTAGAGGACATGATGAATTTATAAGTGTTGCATGTGTGCCTGAAAATATTTTGTATATTCTAATTGTTTCATGTAGCATTCTATAAAAGTCCATTAAACTTGTTAATTGTATTGTTTGTCTTCTATATTACTGTTAATTCTGTTTGTCTGCTACATCTATCCATTATTGAGAGCAATTAAAAATCTCCCACTGTAATTGTAGATTTGTCAAATTCTTGTAGTTCTGTAAGTTTTTGCTTTATATATTCAAGGCTTTATTATGTGCATACTAGTCTAAAATAGATACACTTTTTATCTTTTATAGTGACTCATTTGACCTTTTTGAATTTAAAGTCTACTTTGATAGACTTTGTTTTGGATGATATTTCTGTTTTCTATCCTTTTACTTACTTAATTTCTTTATTTCCTTTCTTTTATTTTTCAGAGAATTTTTTGCCAAAAAAATTGAATGCATTGGTTTACTTCTGAATTTACCAGTAGGATTTATAATTAGAATTAAGGATAAACTTCATAGCTCCAAACATTATTTTCTTCACCAATTTTTTATTTTATGAAACTTCAACTCTTCAGGAACATCAAAAGCCATCCTTCATGTAGATACGTCTATTGTTTATTTTTCTACATATTTTTTCTCTTTGTAGATATATATATAGATAGATAGATAGATAGATAGATAGATAGATAGATAGATAGATATACACTTTTTTTGCTGAACCATTTGGAAGTAACTTGCAGCTATTGTGACACTTCAACCTTAAACACTTTGATGTGTATCTCTTAGGAGCGAGTGCATTACTATTATCACACTCAGAAAAATTCAACATTGATGCAATTATCTAATATACTATTCATGTCAAAGTTCTCCAGTTGTCTTAACAATATCCTTTATATCTTTTTATTTGTTTTGATCCAGGATCCAGTCAAGAATCATGCACCATATTTAGCTGTCATGCCCCTTTAGTCTTTTAAAATCTCGAATTGCACCTTCCCATCCTTTTCTTTTAATTTTTCATTACATTGGCATTTTGGATGAGTCCAGGCAGTTGTCCTACATTCATCCCACAATCCAAACTTGTCTGCTTTCCCAAGATTAATTTGAGCATTTTTAGTAAGAAGTCTACATAGGTGATGCTCTGTCCTTGCTATTGCATCACATCAAGAGGCACAAAATGCCATTTGGTCCCATTCATTATTGACGATGTTAAGTTTGTTGACCTTGTTTAAAGACTTTTTTAAGAGCAGTTTTAAGTTCACAAAAAAATTGAGAGGAAGGAACAGAGATTTCCCATATGCCCACTGCCCCTACACAGGCATAGCGCCTTCTCCATTATTAACATCTCGTACCAGATTTGTACATTTGTCACATTTGATGAACGTACATTGACATATCATTATATTCCAAAGTCCATAGTTATATTTTTACTCTTGAACAATATACATTCTTGCTGTTATACATTCTATGAGTTCGCACAAATGTATAATGACATGTATTCATCATACAGAGTATTTTCAGTGCCTTTAATATCTTCTGTGCTCCACCTATTCATCCCACTGCCTCAACCCCTGGCAACCACTGATCTTTTTAGAGACTCCATGGTTTTACCTTTTCCAGAATGTCGTGTAGTTGGAATCATACATTATGTAGTCTTTTCAGATTGTCCTCTTTCCCTTAGTAATATGCATTTATGCTTCCTCCATGTCTTTTCATGACCTGATAGCTCATTTATTTTCAATGCTGAATAACATTCCATTGTCTGGATGTACCAGTTTATTTGTCCATTCATCTACTGAAGGCTGTATCCAAGTTTTGGCAAGTATGAATGAGGCTGCTATAAACTGCCATGTGCAGGTTTTTGTGTGGATATGAGTTTTCAACTCTTTTGGATAAACATCAAGAATCATGATTTTTTATATTTATAGTTATATTTATACATTTATTTCTTCTTTTATATGTACACATATATTTTTTGAAACATTAGACAATAAGTTGCCTCATGACTCAAAAACACTTCAGTATGTGTTTCCTAAAGACCTTATTTATTTTTTACCAATTATGCCAATAAATGTCCTTTAGGTAAAGAGAAAGAAAAGAAAATCTGGTCCAGGATCCACTCCAGAATCATATGTTGCATTTAGTTGTCATGTCTGTTTAATTTTCTTTAATCTGCAATAATTTCTTAGACTTTCTTTGTCTAAGAAAAAAATGTTTTTGAAGATATAACACAGTTATTTTATAGAATTTCCTTTGATTTCAGTTTTCCGAGCTTTCCTCATGGTTAGATTCAGCTTATGTACTTTTGTCAAGGAATACCACTGAAATGAGGTTTTTTTCTTCTCAGTGTTTTATATTAGGTGGTGCACAATGTCAAATTGTTCTTTAACTTTCAATTTCTTGTTACAGAATGCTGTTCAGGAGATGTCAGAATGTAAGGCTTTGATGCCCTTCAGTGACTTTATGAATAGCTATGTGGGTACTTTTTACTTTCTCCTTGGGAAATAGTCACACTTTTTTGGAAACAGGTGAAATTATAGTTTATAAATAGCATCGTATTCCTTGTCTACGTTTATAGAAGTGCTCAGCATTAAAGGGAGTTCTCATGTCTATTCTGCCATAATATTTTCCTTCCTCAGAGCATTTATGTAGCCTGGCTGGTTGTCTGTCCATTTCTCTCTCCCAGAAGAGATTGTTTTTTCCATTTCTGTCTCCCAGAAGAGGTTAACTTGTTTTCTTTCTTTTTTTTTTTTTAAGAGAAAGAAGGTTTATTCAGGGAGATACACACTCCATAGACAGAGTGTGGGCCATTTCAGAAGGCAAGAGGCCTCAAAATATGGGGTGGTCAGTTTTTATGGGCTGGGTAATTTCATAGGCTAATGAGTGGGAGGATTATTGCAACTATTTTGGCAAAGGGGCGGGGATTTCCAAGAATTGTGCCACTGCCCACTTTTTCACGTTTTATGGTCGGCCTCAGAACTGCCATGGCACCTGTGGGTGAGTCTTTTAGCATGCTAGTGTATTACAATGAGCATATAATGAGGCCCAAGGTCTACTGGAAGTTGAATCTTCCGCCATCTTGGACCTAGATGGTTCTAACCAGTTTATGTCGTATCCTCAAGGGCTGTGTCATTCTTTTAGAGGTTGTGCCATGCCTCCTTCTCTCTTGTTTCCTTCCCCCCTCAGAGATTTTACTCCCATAATCTTCTGGGAAGCAGAGGGGTGATGGTCTCTCTTCTGTAGCTGCTTGAGAGCTGACTAGAAGTGTTAACCCTGCCTGTCAGGGAATAAAACTCTCTGGATGCCTGATCTAGTGACCCCAGTGGCAGGATGGCTTCTTGTTTTGAGTCAGAGGGTAGTAAGGACTGGAATCCTGGAATCCTCATGTAGCCAACATCTTGATGTCAAACTGTTGTAACTGCTTCTGTAGCCTTCCTATGAATCTTCTTGAAGATGAAGCACTTTTTGCAACAGCATCAGTACAACAATAACTGTTTATAAATGACAAAAGACTAAAGCATGCATGGTTAAACATCTGATTACAGTGAAATCGATAAAGAAGCTTGGTTACTGTTGTGACATACAACATTTTAAGATAACAACTACAACTATAGCATTATACCAGGACATATCCAAATTTCAGAAAATTTATATAATTTTTAGAATGTCTATATTAATGCCATTCATCCATACAGTGTATTTTAAGTAGGTTTATTGCTCATGTGATAATGTTCTCCATGTAATTTAACATACCAAATAATACTAGTTAAATATCTTTTGTTAAGATACCTCAGGGGCCCTCTAAAGCATCCCAAAGTTAGCTGGAAGTCAAAAGAAATTGAATTAAAATTTGTTACTTGGGAAGTTTGTGAAAAACTTTCAAAACACTTGGTCAAATAAGATCATAGGTCACTGTGAGACAATACTTATTCCTTAACCAAAGTTAAAAGAGATCTCAAAAGCAAATACAGATCACTTAAAGGCAAAGAAACTCATACAACCTGTTACTAAAAGCAGCATTTTCAGAAAACTTTGGAGGGAGAAACCAAATCCATTCTTGCCCCAGCCCACTCCCAACAAAATCCATTTACCCAACTAAGTTTCCTTTTCCTTTTCCACAAACCTTTGACAACTTTTTGTATCTATGTTATTTTGTCCATTTTCTTTCTATTTAGGAGCAACCAGCTGTAGGACAAAAATTGCTCTTTTCCCTTAAGAGAATGTAATGCCCTTCCTCACACCTTCTTTTGTTTAAAATACACACCCTACATTCCTTAAGCAACCATAAACTGTGTTCTGCACCAGGACTTTGTAGATTGGTAAACATAAATACTAATGATTTCTAAAAACATATGCTTTCTTATAGAGAATAACTCAGGGTGGCACCAAATATATTTATCATTAGTGCTAAATACCTTTAGTTTCTCTGTTCAGTAATTTATATCTCAGTAACTTATTTTATTTGGGAATAACCTAGCTATTAAATAAACTTCCATCACTTAACTTAGAACAACTCTAAATATCAAGTAAATTTCCAAATATCTGGAGAGATTCTTTAATTTTTATTGTAGTATAGTTGATTTAAAATGTTGTGTTAGTTTCTGCTGTACAGCGAAATGGATCAGTTATATACATATACATATATCCATTCTTTTTTAGATTCTTTTCCCATATAGGTAATTACAGATTATTGAGTAGAGTTCCCTGTGCTATGCAATACGTCCTTCTTGGTTATCTATCTTATATATATTAGTGTGTATACGTCAATCCCAATCTCCAAATTTATCCCTTCCCCCATCCCCCTGGGTAACCATAAATTTGTTTTCTATATCTGGGACTCTATTTCTGTTTTGGAGGTAAGATCATTTGTACCATATTTTTAGATTCCACATATAAGCGATAGCATATGATATTTGTCTTTCTCTGTCTGACTTACTTCACTCATTATGACAATCTCTAGGTCCATCCATGTTGCTGCAAATGGCATTACTTCATTCCTTTTTATGGCTGAGTCATATTCCATTGTATATATGTACCACATCTTCTTTATCCATTCCTCTGTTGATGGACATTTATGTTGCTTCCATGTCCTGGCTATTCTAAATAGTGCTGTGGTGAACATCGGGATGCATGTATCTTTTTGAATTATGGTTTTCTCCAGATATATGCCCAGAGTAGATGACTGGATCATAGGGTAACTATGTTTTAAGTTTTGTTCTCCATAGTGGCTGTACCAATTTACATTCCCACCAACAGTGTAGGAGGGTTCCCTTTTCTCCACACCCTGGAGAGATTCTTTTTAAGTACACATTCCTAAAACATAATTATTCCTAAAAAGTTCATCAAGATTGGGGAAGACAGAGGAAGAGTAAGACGTGGAGACCACCTTCCTCCCCACAGATACATCAGAAATACATCTTCACGTGGAACAACTCCTACAGAACACCTACTGAACACTGACAGAAAACCTCAGACCTCCCAAAAGGCAAGAAACTCCCCATGTACCTGGGTAGGGCAAAAGAAAAAAGAATAAACAGAGACAAAAGAATAGGGATGGGACCTGCACCAGTGGGATGGAGCTGTGAAGGAGGAAAGGTTTCCACACACTAGGAAGACCCTTCACAGGTGGAGACTGCAGGTGCCAGAGGGGGGAAGCTGAGGAGCTGCAGAGGAGAGCACAGCAACAGGTGTGTGGAGGGCAAAGCAGAGAGATTCCTGCACAGAGGATCAGTGCTGACCGGCACTCACCAGCCTGAGAGGCTTTTCTGCTCAGCCGGCGGGGCGGGCGGGGACTGGGAGCTGAGGCTCGGGCTTCAGTCGGATCGCAGGGAGAGGACTGGGGTTGGCGGCATGAACACTGCCTGAACGGGCTAGTGCGCCACACCTAGCCAGGAGGGAGTCTGGGAAAAAGTCTGGACCTGCTGAAGAGGCAAGAGACTTTTTCTTCCCTCTTTCCCGCTGCACGAGGAGAGGGTATTAAGAGCGCTGTTTAAAGGAGCTCCAGAGATGTGCGCGAGCGGCGGCTATCACCGCGGACCCCAGAGACGGGCATGAGACACTAAGGTTGCTGCTGCCACCACTAAGAATCCTGTGTGTGAGCACTGGTCACTATCCCCACTATCCCTCCCGGGAGCCTGTGGAGCCCACCACTGCCAGGGTACCGGGATCCAGGGACAAGTTCCCCAGGAGAACGCACGGCGCGCCTCAGGCTGGTGCAATGTTACACTGGCCTCTGCTGCTGCAGGCTCATCCCACATTGTGCCCCTCCCTCCCTGCGGCCTCAGTGAGCCAGAGACCCCGAATCAGTGGCTTCTTTAACCCTGTCCTGAGTGAAGAACAGACGCCGTCTGGCGACCTAAGCTTAACCCTGGGAGCTGTGCGAACAGGGAAGAGAAAGGGAAATCTCTCCCAGCAGGCTCCAGTCCAGCGGATTAAATCTCCACAATCAACTGGATGTACTCTGCATCTGCGGAATACCTGAATACACAACGAATCATCCCAAATTAATGAGGTGGACTTTGAGAGCACGATTTATTATTGTTCCCCTTTTCCTCTTTTTGTGAGTGTGTAAGTGTATGATTCTGTGTGAGATTTTGTCTGTATAGCTTTGCTTTCACCATTTGTCCTAGGGTTCTATCCGTCTGTATTTTTGTTTTTAATTTTCAAAAAAAATTTTTCTAGGGCTTCCCTGGTGGCGCAGTGGTTGGGAGTCCGCCTGCCGATGCACGGTATGCGGGTTCATGCCCCCGTACAGAAAGATCCCACATTCCATGGAGCGGCTGGGACCGGGAGCCAAGGCCGCTGAGCCTGTGCGTCCAGACCCTGTGCTTCACAACAGGAGAGGCCACAGCAGTGAGAGGGCTGTGTACGGCAAAAAACAAACAAAAAAATTGCTTAATACTTATTTTTTATGTTAATTTATTTTATTTTGCCTTTATTTTATTTTCTTTTATCCCCTTTCTTGCTTTATTTCTACCTTTTCTCCCTTTTATTCTGAGCCATGTGGATGAAAGGCTCTTGGTGCTACAGCCAGGAGTCAGTGCTGTGCCTCTGTGGTGGGAGAGTCAACGTCAGGACACTGGTCCACAAGAGACCACCCAGCTCCACGTAATATCAAATAGTGAAAATCTCCCAGAGATCTCCATCTCATCATCAACACCCAGCTTCACTCAACGACCAGCAACTACAGTGCTGGACACTCTATGCCAAACAACTAGCAAGACAGGAAAACAAAACCACCCATTATCAGAGAGGCTGACTAAAATAATAATAAGTCCACAGACACCCCAAAACACACCACCAGACATGGACCTGCCCACCAGAAAGATAAGATCCAGCCTCATCCACCAGAACAAAGGCACTAGTCCTATCCACCAGGAAGCCTACACAACCCACTGAAACAACTTTAGCCATGGGGACAGACACAAAAAATGACGGGAATTACAAACCTGCAGCCTGAAAAAAGGAGACCTGAAACACAGTAAGATAAGCAAAATGAGAAGACAGAAGTATACACAGCAGTTGAAGGAGCAAGAAAAAACCCCAACAAAACTAGCTAATGAAGAGGAAATAGGCAGTCTACCTGCAAAAGAACTCAGAATAATGATAGTAAAGATGATCCAAAATCTTGGAAATAGAAGAGACAAAATGCAAGAAACATTTAAAAAGGACATAGAAGAAATAAAGATAAAACAAGCAATGATGAACAACACAATAAATGAAATTAAAAATACTCTAGAAGGGATCAGTAGCAGAATAACTGAGGGAGAAGAACAGATAAGTGACCTGGAAGATAAAATAGTGGAAATAACTACTGCACAGCAGAATAAAGGAAAAAGAAGGAAAAGAACTGAGGACAGTCTCAGAGACCTCTGGGACAACATTAAACACACCAACATTCGAATTATAGGGATTCCAGAAGAAGAAGAGAAAAAGAAAAGGACTGAGAAAATATTTGAAGAGATTATAGTTGAAAACTTCCCTAATATGGGAAAGGAAATAGTTAATCAAGTCAAGGAAGCACAGAGTCCCATACAGGATAAATCCAAGGAGAAACATGCCAAGAAACATATTAATCAAACTGTCAAAAATGAAATACAAAGAAAACATATTAAAAGCAGCAAGGGAAAAACAACAAATAACACACAAGGTAATCCCCATAAGGTTAACAGCTGATCTGTCAGCAGAAAATCTGCAAGCCAGAAGGGAGTGGCAGGATATATTTAAAGTGATGAAGGGCAAGAACCTACAACCAAGATTATTCTACCCATCAAGGATCTCATTCAGCTTTGACAGAGAAATTAAAATCTTCAGAGACAAGCAAAAGCTGAGAGAGTTCACCACCACCAAACCAGCTTTACAATAAATACTAATGGATCTTCTCTACACAGGAAACACAAGAGAAGGAAAAGACCTACAATAATGAACCCAAAACAATAAAGAAAATGGGAATAGGAACATAGATATCGATAATTACCTTAAATGTAAATGGATTAAATGCTTCCACCAAAAGAAACAGACTGGATGAATGGATACAAAAACAAGACCCAAATATATGCTGTGGACAAGAGACCCACGTCGGACCTACAGACACACACAGACGGAAAGTGAGGGGATGGAAAAAGATATTCCATGCAAATGGAAACCAAAAGAAAGCTGGAGTAGCAATTCTCATATCATACAAAATAGACATTAAAATAAAGAGCATTAGAAGAGACAAAGAAGGACACTACATAATGATCAATGGATTGATCCAAGAAGAAGATATAACAATTGTAAATATTTATGCATCCAACATAGGAGCACCTCAATACCTAAGGCAAATACTAACAGCCATAAAAGGGGAAATTGACAGTAACACATTCATAGTAGGGGACTTTAACACCCCACTTTCACCAATGGACAGATCATCCAAAATGGAAATAAATAAGGAAACACAAGCTTTAAATGATACATTAAACAAGATGGACTTAATGGATATTTATAGGACATTCCATCCAAAAACAACAGAATACACATTTTTCTCAAGTGCTCATGGAACATTCTCCAGGATAGATCATACCTTGGGTCACAAATCAAGCCTTGGTAAATTTAAGAAAATTGAAATTGTATCAAGTATCTTTTTGGACCACAATGCAATGAGACTAGGTATCAATTAAAGGAAAAGATCTGTAAAAAATACAAACACATGGAGGCTAAACTATACACTGCTTAACAAAGAAGTGATCACTGAAGAAATCAAGGAGGAAATCAAAACATACCTAGAAACAAATGACAATGGACACATAGTGACGCAAAACCTACGGGATGCAGCAAAAGCAGTTCTAAAAGGGAAGTTTATAGCAATACAATCCTACCGTAAGAAACAGGAGACATCTTGAATAAACAACCTAACATTGCACCTAAAGCAATTAGAGACAGAAGAACAAAAACCACCAAAGTTAGCAGAAGGAAAGAAATCATAATGATTAGACCAGAAATAAATGAGAAAGAAATGAAGGAAATGATAGCAAAGATCAATAAAACTAAAAACTGGTTCTTTGAGAAGATAAAAATAATTGATAAACCATTAGCCAGACTCATCAAGAAAAAAAGGGAGAACACTCAAATCAATAGAATTAGAAATGAAAAAGGAGAAGTAACAACTGACACTGCAGAAATACGAAAGATCATGTGAGATTACTGCAAGCAACTCCATGACAATAAAATGGACAACCTGGAAGAAATGGACAAATTCTTAGAAATGCACAACCTGCCAAGACTGAATCAGGAAGAAATAGAAAATATGAGCAGACCAATCACAAGCACTGAAATTCAAACTGTGATTAAAAATCTTCCAACAAACAAAAGCCCAGGACCAGATGGCTTCACAGGCGAATTCTGGCAAACATTTAGAGAACGGCTCACACCTATCCTTCTCTAAATCTTCTAAAATATAGCAGAGGAAGGAACACTCCCAAACTCATTCTATGAGGCCACCATCACCCTGTCACCAAAACCAGACAAGGATGTCACAAAGAGAGAAGACTACAGGCCAAATCAGTGATGAACATAGATGCAAAAATCATCAACAAAATACTAGCAAACAGGATTCAACAGTACATTAAAAGGATCCTACACCGTGATCAAGTGGGGTTTATTCCAGGAATGCAAGGATTCTTCAATATACGCAAATCACTCAACGTGATACACCATATTAAAAAATTGAAGAAAAAAAACCATATGATCATCTCAAGAGATGCAGAGAAAGCTTTCCACAAAATTCAACACCGATTTATGATAAAAACCCTGCATAAATAGGCACAGAGGGAACTTTCCTCAACATAGTAAAGGCCATATATGACAAACCCACAGCCAACATCGTCCTCAATGGTGAAAAACTGAAAGCATTTCCACTAAGCTCAGGAACAAGACAAGGTTGCCCACTCTCAACACTCTTTTTCAAAATAGTTTTGGAAATTTAGCCACAGAAATCTGAGAAGAAAAGGAAATAAAATGAATCCAAATTGGAAAAGAAGAAGTAAACCTGTCACTGTTTTCAGATGACATGATACTATACATAGAGAATCCTAAAGGTGTTACCAGAAACTACTAGAACTAATCAATAAATTTGGTAAAGTAGCAGGATACAAAATTAATGCACAGAAATCTCTGTGCAAAATTGCCAAAGCAATCTTGAGAACGAAAAAACGAGCTGGAGGAATCAGGCTCCCTGTCTTCAGACTATACTACAAAGCTACAGTAATCAAGACAGTATGGTACTGGCACAAAAACAGAAAGATAGATCAACGGAACAGGATAGAAAGCCCAGAGATATACCCACCCACACATGGTCACATTATCTTTGATAAAGGAGGCGGGAATGTACAGTGGAGAAAGGACAGCCTCCTCAATAATTGGTGATGGGAAAACTGGACAGGTACATGTAAAAGTGTGAGATTAGATCACTCCCTAACACCATACACAAAGTTAAGCTCAAAATGGATTAAAGACCTAAATGTAAGGCCACAAACTATCAAACTCTTAGAGGAAAATATAGGCAGAACACTCTATGACATAAATCACAGTAAGATCCTTTTTGACCCACCTCCTAGAGAAATGGAAATAAAAACAAAAATAAACAAATGGGACCTAATGAAACTTCAAAGCTTTTGCACAACAAACGAAACCATAAACAAGACTAAAAGATAACCCTCAGGGGCTTCCCTGGTGGCACAGTGGTGGAGAGTCCGCCTGCCGATGCGGGGGACACAGGTTCATGCCCCGGTCCGGGAGGATCCCACATGCCGTGGAGCGGCTGGGCCAGTGAGCTATGGCCGCTGAGCCTACACGTCCTGAGCCTGTGTTCCGCAACGGGAGAGGCCACAACAGTGAGAGGCCCGCTTACCGCAAAAAAAAAAAAAAAGATAACCCTCAGAATGGGAGAAAATATTTGCAAATGAAGCAACTTAAAAAGGATTAATCTCCAAAGTTTATAAGCAGCTCATGCAGCTCAATAGCAAAAAAACAAACAAACATATCCAAAAATGGGCAGAAGACCTAAAAAGACATTTCTCCAAAGAAAGTATACAGCCTGCCAACATACACATGAAAGACTGATCAACATCACTAATCATTAGAGAAATTCAAATCAAAATTACAATGAGATATCATCTCACACCTGTCAGAATGGCCATCATCAAAAAATCTAGAAACAATAATTGCTGGAGACGGTGTGGAGAAAAGGGACCACTCTTGCACTGCTGTTGGGAATGTGAATTGGTACAGCCACCATGGACAACAGTATGGAGCTTCCTTAAAAAAACTACAAATAGAACTGCCATATGACCCAGCAATCCCACTACTGTGCATATACCCTGAGAAAACCATGATTGAAAAAGAGTCATGTACCAAAATGTTCATTGCAGCTCTATTTAAAATAGCCCAGAGATGGAAACAACCTAAGTGCCCATCATCAGATGAATGCATAAAGAAGATGTGGCACATATATACAATGGAATATTACTCAGCCATGAAAAGAAAAGAAATGAGCTATTTGTAATGAGGTGGATAGACCTAGAGTCTTTCATACAGAGTGAAGTAAGTCAGAAAGAGAAAGACAAATACCATATGCTAACACATATATATGGAATGTAAGAAAAAAAAATGTCATGAAGAACCTAGGGCTAAGACAGGAATAAAGACACAGACCTACTAGAGAACAGACCTGAGGATATTGGGAGGGGGAAGGGTGAGCTGTGACAAAGTGAGAGAGAGGTATGGACAATATACACTACCAAACATAAGGTAGATAGCTAGTGGGAAGCAGCCGCATAGCATAGGGAGATTGGCTCTGTGCTTTATGACCGCCTGGAGGGGTGGGATAGGGAGGGTGTGAGGGAGGGAGACCCAAGAGGGAAGAGATATGGGAACATATGTATATGTATAACTGATTCACTTTGTTATAAAGCAGAAACTAACACACCGTTTTAAAGCAATTATTCCCCAATAAAGATGTTAAAAAAAAAAAAAGACACACTCCTACTAGAGAATGGACTTAAGGATATCAGGAGGCGGAAGGGTAAGTTGTGACAAAGCGAGAGAGAGGCATGGACATATATACAGTACCAAACATAAGGTAGATAGCTAGTGGGAAGCAGCCGCATAGCACAGGGAGATCAGCTCTGTGCTTTGTGACCTTCTGGAGGGGTGGGATAGGGAGGGTGGGAGGGAGGGAGACCCAAGAGGGAAGAGACATGGGAACATAGGTATATGTAGAACTGATTCACTTTGTTATAAAGCAGAAACTAACACACCATTGTAAGGCAATTATACCCTAATAAAGTTGTTAAGATAATAATAATAAAGATTCTTTCACTTCAGAATTAGGAAAAAAAGAGACAAATACCATATGCTAACACATATATATGGAATTTAAGAAAAGCAAATGTCAGGAAGAACCTAGGGTAAGACAGGAATAAAGACACAGACCTACTAGAGAATTGACTTGAGGATATGGGGAGGGGGAAAGGTAAGCTGTGACAAAGTGAGAGAGTGCCATGGACATATAAACACTACCAAAAGTAAAATAGATAGCTAGTTGGAAGCAGCCGCATAGCACAGGGAAATGAGCTCAGTGTTTTGTGACCACCTAAAGGTGTGGGATAGGGAGGTTGGGAGGGAGGGAGACGCAAGAGGGAAGAGATACGGGAACATATGTGTATGTATAACTGATTCACTTTGTTATAAAGCAGAAACTAGCAAACCATTGTAAAGCAATTATACTCCAATAAAGATGTAAAAAAAAAAAAGAAATGAAGGAAACAATAGCAATTATCAATAAAATTAAACGCTGGTTTGTTGAGAAGATAAACAAAATTGATAAACCATTAGCCAGACTCATTAACAAAAAAATGGGAGAAGACTCAAGTCAATAGAATTAGAACCGAAAAAGGAGAAGTAACAACTGACACTGCAGAAATACAAAAGATCATGAGAGATTACTACAAGCAACTCTATGCCAATAAAATGGACAACCTGGAAGAAATGGACAAATTCTTAAAAATGCACAACCTGCCAAGACTGAATCAGGAAGAAATAGACAATATTAAAAAACCAATCGCAGCACTGAAATTGAAACTGTGATTTAAAATCTTCCAACAGAGCTTCCCTGGTGGCGCAGTCATTCGGAGTCCGCCTGCCGATGCAGTGGGCACGAGTTCATGCACCGGACAGGGAGGATCCCGGGCACCACGGAATGGCTGCGACCGTGAGCCTCGTCCGCTGAGCCTGCGCTTCCGGAGCCTGTGTTCTGCAGCGTGAGAGGTCACTAAAGTGAGAGGCCTGTGTTGTGCACAAAAATAAATAAATCCAACAAACGAAAGCCCAGGACCACATGGCTTCACAGGCGAATTCTATCAAACATTTTGAGAAGAGCTAACACCTATCCTCAAAATCTTCCTAAATATAGCAGAGGGGGTAACACTACGAAACTTATTATATGAGGCCACCATCACCCTGATACCAAAACCAGACAAAGATGTTGCAAAGAAAGAAAACTACAGACCAATACCACTGATGAACACAGATGCAAAACTCCTCAACAAAATACTAGCAGACAGAATCCAACAGCACATTAAAAGGATAATACACCATGGTCAAGTCGGGTTTATTCCAGGAATGCAAGGATTCTTCAATATACGCAAATCAATCAATGTGATAAACCACATTAATAAATTGAAGGAGAAAAACCATATGATCATCTTAATAGATGCAGAGAAAGCTTTCAACAAAATTCAACATCATTTACGATAAAAACCCTGCAAAAAGTTGGCATAAAGGGAACTTTCCTCAACATAATAAAGGCCATATATGACAAACCCACAGCCAACATCGTCCTCAATGGTGAAAAACTGAAAACATTTCCACTAAGATCAGGAACAACACAAGGTTGCCCACTCTCACTACTCTTATTCAACATAGTTTTGGAAGTTTTTGCCACAGTAATCAGAGAGACAAAGAAATAAAAGGAATCCAAATCAGAAAAGCAGAAGTAAAGCTGTCACTGTTTACAGATGACATGATACTATACATAGAGAATCCTAAACAGGCTACCAGAAAACTACCAGAGCTAATCAATGAATTTGGTAAAGTAGCAGGATACACAATTAATGCACAGAAATCTCTGGCATTGTTATACACTAACGATGAAATATCTGAAAGTGAAATTAAGAAAACACTCCAGTTACCATTGCAACAAAAAGAAAAAAATATCCAGAAATAAACCTACCTAAGGAGACAAAAGACCTGTATGCAGAATATTATAAGACACTGATGAAAGAAATTAAAGGTGAGAGAAATAGATGGAGAGATATACCATGTTCTTGGATTGGAAAAATCAACATTGTGAAAGTGACTCTACTACCCAAAGCAATCTACAGATTGAATGCAATTCCTATCAAACTACCACTGGCATTTTTCAAAGAAGTAGAACAAAAATTTTCACAATTTGTATGGAAACACAAAAGACCCCGAATAGCCAAAGCAATCTTGAGAATGAAAAACGGAGCTGGAGGGATCAGGCTCCCTGACTTCAGACTATACTATAAAGCTACAGTAATCAAGACAGTATGGTCCTGGCACAAAAACAGAAAGATAGATCAATGGAACAGGATAGAAAGCCCAGAGATAAACCCACGCACATATGATCACCTTATATTTGATAAAGGGGGCAGGAATGTACAGTGGAGAAAGGACAGACTCTTCAGTAAGTGGTGCTGGGAAAACTGGACAGGTACATATAAAAGTATGAGATTAGATCACTCCCTAACACCATACACAAAAATAAGCTCAAAATGGATTAAAGACCTAAATGTAATACCAGAAACTATCAAAGTCTTAGAGGAAAACATACGCAGAACACTCTATGACACAAATCACAGCAAGATCCTTTTTGACCCACTTCCTAGAGAAATGGAAATAAAAACAAAAATAAACAAATGGGACCTAATGAAACTTTAAAACTTTTGCACACCAAATGAAACCATAAACAAGACAAAAATCCAACCCTCAGAATGGGAAAAATATTTGCAAATGAAGCAACTGACAAAGGATTAATCTCCAAAATTTATAAGCAGCTCATGCAGCTCAATAACAGGAAAACAAACAACCCAATCCAAAAATGGTCAGAAGACCTAAATAGACATTTCTCCAAAGAATATATACAGATTGCCAACAAACACATGAAAGAATGCTCAACATCATTAATCATTAGAGAATTGCAAATCAAAACTACAATGAGATATCATCTCACACCGGTCAGAATGGCCATCATCAATAAATCTAGAAACAATAAATGCTGGAGAGGATGTGGAGAAAAGGGAACACTGTTGCACTGCTGGTGGGGATGTGAATTGGTACAATCACTATGGAGAACAGTATGGAGTTTCCTTAAAAAACTACAAATAGAACTACCATACGACCCACCAATCCCACTACTGGGCATATACCCTGAGAAAACCATAATTCAAAAGGAGTCATGTAACAAAATATTCACTGCAGCTCTATTTACAATAGCCCCGAGATGGATGCAACCTAAGTGTCCATCATTGGATGAATGGATAAAGAAGATGTAGCATATATATACAATGGAATATTACTCAGCCATAAAAATAAACGAAATTGAGTTATTTTTAGTGAGAAGGATGGACCTAGAGTCTGTCATACAGAGTGAAGTAAGTCAGAAAGAGAAAGACAAATACCGTATGCTAACACATATGTATGGAATCTAAGAAAAAAATGTCATGAAGAACCTAGGGGTAAGACGGGAATAAAGACACAGACCTACTAGAGAATGAACTTGAGGATATGGGGAGAGGAAGGTTAAGCTGTTACAAAGTGAGAGAGTGCCATGGACATATATACACTATCAAACATAAAATAGATAGGTAGTGGGAAGCATCCACATAGCACAGGAGATCAGCTGGGTGTTTTGTGACCACCTGGATGGGTGGGATCGGGAGGGTGGGAGGGAGGGAGACGCAAGAGTGTGGAGATATGGGAACATACGTATATGTAGAACTGATTCACTTTGTTTTAAAGCAGAAACTAACACACCATTTAAAGCAATTATACTCCAATAAAGATGTTTAAAAAAAAAAGAACCTAGGGGTAAGACGGGAATAAAGACACAGATGTACTAGAGAATGGACTTGAGGATTTGGGGACGGGGAAGGGTAAGCTGTGACAAAGTGAGTGAGTGGCATGGACATATATACACTACCAAATGTAAAATCGATACCTAGTTGGAAGCAGCCGAATAGGACAGCGAGATCAGCTTGGTGCTTTGTTATCACCTAGAGGGGTGCGATAGGGAGGGTGGGAGGGAGGGAGACGCAAGAGGGAAGAGATATGGGAACATATGTATATGTATAGCTGATTCACTTTGTTATAAAGCAGAAACTAACACACCATTGTTAAGTAACTCTACTCCAATAAAGATGTTTTAAAAAAAGTTCATCCAGAAGCTCTTATCTCACTTGCATTTAATTCACTTTTAAAACTTTCATCATATCAAGTGAAGGTCTTATTTGACCTGTAGTAAACCTAGCTACAAGAGAAGTATTATACTTAACATTGATGACTTTAAAGACATCTATATTAATCAAACCAAGAGGCTGGAGCTAATGCCAGGTATTAATTTAATACTGAATATTTTCTATATCACGTGAACGTGCAATTTACTCTGGCCAGTTTCTTTCTTATTTATGAATATTTATATACACATCAAGGTCACCTGTCTAGATGGTTAAATCTTTTCTTACTAATATTTATGGCGAAGACACTTAAGACTTTTATTTGTCCTTAATAAGTTCCAGATTACCTGCCTCTTTTTCAAAACTTGTATTTTAAAAGATAGCAGAGATAAAGGTTCTTGGAGAAAACCAGGTAGAATATTTGCATTTCAAAAGCATGGGTTTGGATTATTTTTGTAACCATACCTCTGGCTATGTAAAGACTAGATTTGTAAAACAAGGACAGTTTTTTTTTCTTTCTTTTTCAAAGAATTGGGTGACTATCTCAATGATATTGAAGGACCCATTTATTTATATTGGAATGTTTTAGCTTAGGGGAGAGGGCCTCCCCAAAACTTCCTATCAGGTATGGTTAGTTTAGTCAGATCAGTGGCCTCCTACTTTGGTAATCTATTTACAAACACTTTTGGGAATCCTCCCTGGGTTTAAGAAATTATTTAATTATGGCCCTCAGTTCAGCCTTTGATCTAAAGAGGCTTGTCTACAGGCTCATGTGATCCCATATTTAAAGGTAGCTGGACAATTTTTGCCCAAATTTTTGTCCATTCAATTTTTATCCTGTAGGCATCCTTGGCTTGAATTTTATAAACACACCGAATGGAAGCATTCATGGCATTAGAGTGTCTGAATTTGTCTACTCAAAGGCAAAGAGTTACTGGGAGTCTGGGTACAGAGGATCGCGACCTTTTGTTCTAGCACTGTGAACAAGTTTAACAGCCCATAGTTTAAAAACTTAGACGGGGTGGAATGGAGACCTCTTCTGGTTGGGGACTGAGGTTGATTCTTCTGGCCAAGAACAACTGTTTCTCTTGGTGGGTCCCTTTTCTGTGAGAGTCTCCACCTTGGACTGTCTGGAATTTAGTAAGTCCCTTCCCAATGCCAACTTAAAAATAATGCACAATGTGAGTGTTGTGAGTTTTTATTTGGGGAAAATGAGAACTATAGCCTGAGAGACAGCATCTCAGGTAGCTCTGAGAAACTGCTCCAGAGAGGTAGGGGGGAAGGTCAGTATATATGTGATTTTGGTGAAGGGGGAGTACATGTGCACATATTTTTTGCAGAAGGTTCTGATAGTCTGGTGAAGGTACTGCTAGTCACGAGGTGCAGAATCACCTTTAAGGATTTTAGTGCTTTTCTAGATATGAGGAGATACAAGAATTGGGCTCATAAAATCGTCTCCTAAAAATATCTAACTGTCTGAAGACCTGTTCTGCCAGTTTTTCCCAGAGCACAGAGTGCCTCATTTTTGCTTTCCACCCTGAACTCCTTTCAGGGGGTGTTGAAAGTCAGCAGCTGCAGCAGCTCATGATTTAATCTTTGTAGAGGTAGAAAGCAAATGTCAACGGCAAGTGCCAATTTGTCGTTGACACCAGTAAGGGGACGGAACACTCAGGCATGAGCAGAAACTGAGGCGCAAAGGTACAATTTCCTATAAAGCAGTTGAGGGGAGGGGTGAATCGCTTGATTTAGGGCTTTCCATCAGTCCACATTATCATACAGGATTGGGGGGACTAGAGTCCTGGGAAATCAGTCAGCACAAAGTAGGCGGCCCACATATCTAATAAGAAGATAACTTTCCTACCTGCCACGTCAAGTGTTACCCGAGGCTCCTCCAGAGAAATGACCAGGTGTGCTTTGGGAGACAGGAAGGGTCCGGGACCCATCAGTCTTCATCCTCTTGGCCATGATTGGTTTGGGAACCTGAGTCCTGTTCGGGACTGGAGGCAGTTCTGCTTCCAGTTGCATTCTAGTTGTATATTGCACAGGGTCCCAGTGGACTTTTCCCATACAGGGAGCATTAGTCTTTCCAGTGGCCCTCCTGGCTACTCTTAAAACAGATGCTTTCTCGGCAAGACAGTGGCTCTGATCTAGCCTTCCTGTATCCTGTCCTCACCAGATGCTTAAAACAGATGCTTAAACAGATGCTTAAAACAGATGCTTTCTCGGCAAAACAGTGGCTCTGATCTAGCCCTCCTGTATCCTGTCCTCACCATGGGTCTTCACAAGGGAGGGTAACCCTGAGGTGGTGCAGGTCTTAGGGCTGCCACCAGTAATTGTGCTTTTTTGCTGTTGTCCCTGATGCTGAAAGCTCAGCTCCTCTGTACACAGGCACCAAATTGAACCTCCAAGACAGAGTTTGGGGTGAAGTAGAAAAGGATAGCTTTATTGCTTTGCCAGGCAAAGGGGGACACAGCAGGCTCCCGCCTCAAAAATCTATGTGTCCCAAAGAAGATGTGGCACATATATAGAATGGAATATGACTCAGCCATAAAAAGAAATGAAATTGAGTTATTTGTAGTGAGGTGGATGGACTTAGAGACTATCATACAGAGTGAAGTAAGTCAGAAAGAGAAAAATAAATACCATATGCTAACACATATATTTGGAATCTAAAAAAAAAATGGTTCTGAAGACCCTAGGGGCAGGACAGGAATAAAGATGCAGACATAGAGAATGGACTTCAGGACACGGGGAGGGGAAGGGTAAGCTGGGATGAAGTGAGAGTGGCATGGACATATATACACTACCAAACGTAAAATAGATAGCTAGTGGGAAGAAGCTGCATAGCACAGGGAGATCAGCTCAGTGCTTTGTGACCACCTAGAGGGGTGGGATAGGGAGGGTGGGAGGGAGACGCCAGAGGGAAGAGATATGGGGTTATATGTATACGTATAGCTGATTCACTTTGTTATAAAGCAGAAACTAACACACCATTGTAAAGCAGTTATACTCCAATAAAGATGTATAAAAAAAAAATGTGTCCCAACCCGGGAGGATTTAAGGGGTTTTATAGCAATAGTTCAAAGGGTGGGCTTGTTGACAAGATTAGGGTGTGTGTAGGGCTCCTCTCCTCTCCTAACCTTGATGAGCTTCTTTGGTCCCTTTAATCTTTTTTATTTTAATTTTAAAAAATTTTTAAATGATCTTTTTTTAAAAAGAATTTATTTGGGGGGGTGGGTTTGGTTTTGATTTTGTGGGGGTTTTTTTGTTGTTCCCTTTACTCTTGCATCAGGTGGTTTCTTGGCTGCTTCTCCCTTGATTAGCAGCTGTTCAAATATGCCCTTTGGAACTCAGGGAAGGTCATGGAGGCTGGAGTCTTACCTATGAGAAACAGGGGGCAAAAAGGCCTCCAAACATGGGAGCCCCACAGAGCCCCCCTCAGTTTCATCCCTGAATCCTTTTTGTCTCTTCAACCCTATCTCAATTGTTAAATACTCCAAAGGCCAAATGCATGAGCTGATTGATGGGGGTCTGGGTTCTCCAGCTCCTCAGATGGGGCATTAGGGGTAGATGATCCGGAAGACTGTCCCAGCTGTATACCTCAAGGAGGTGGACTCATAAAGAGATCATCTAAAATATCAGGCTCCTGTGGGGGAAGAAGGCACTTTGAAGGGATGTGAGCCAGGCACACCAAGCAGGAGTTATTTAGACTTGGATTTTGGAATAGGGTCATGAACATTTGGATGTATAGGACTTCCCCTCATTTACCTTTCCTTTTACAAAATAGGCTCAACTGCAAGATGGTATTGTAATTCAATGACCCATTTTTTTGGCCAGATCTCTTGGTCCCCTAGTTTGTATTCGGGCCATGAATATTGCAAAAGAAAATTAATTTTTTCTTAAACCATCCTGTCTAAATTTTCCCCAATTAGCTAATGTGCATCTTAGTGGGCAGTCCTTCAGGATGCTTGTAGTCACCCCCATTTTTTATTAGGATGTCTTGACAAGACGTGGGTCTGCTGCATCCTGGCCAGGTGGTAGTTATTTGTCCTGGTGTTCTCCCAGTGTCAACAGTGGGGTCTCTGTGAGCATCCAAAATCTGCCTGGTCGGTGAGCCTGAGGAGGCCCCTTGGATTAGTCAAGGAAAGGAACAAGAGCCTGTGGGAGAAAAAGCAACCAGAGTCCCAGGGCCTAAATCCTTCAGAGAGGGAGGGAAGAGACCTAGGCCCTGAGCCAACTAAACGGATTACCTTTATCACTGAAACAAAAGAAAGAGAAACAAATAATGTAGGACTGGAGCACCACAAGGCAGTGATAACAATACAAGGCAAAAGCTCCTCTCAGGATATGGTCCTTGTGATGTTGAAGAGGGCTGCCTCTCCACAGAAGTAAAAGAGGTAACACCCAACCTGCTGGCAAAGCTGGCCAGGAGGCTCAAGGATCAACAGAGAGTCCAAGAAGTCAGGAGAGAAGGAGAGTATAAGAGAAATCCATGACAGGAGGGAAGGTGTACAGCCATGACACTTCCCAGAATAGAGAGGAGCTGGCAGGAAGGTGTACAGTCATGATACTTCCTAGGCCAGAGATTCATAAGCCCACTGAGAAATGTGCTCGACCACTAACCTCTGCTCAGGGGTTGATAGTCTGCCCTCGACCCCCACGAGGGAAGTTTTCACCCACAAAGAAGAGGTTTTTTAACAGCTTCATGTGCAGAATCTCCTTAAGCACCTTTCTCTGTGTTATTAGCCTTTTTTTGCCTCTCATTACGCAAGCACCTTCCTATAATACTTTAGATTGATCATCTTTAAAAGGAAAATGTGATATAAGTTCCTTTCTTGGTAATCTTACTTCCTGACATGCTATCACATCTCAGTCCGTCTTTCTTGGAAGTGCACCAGGTTTTTTTGCACTGATTCTGTATTAGTTTTCTATTATTGCCATAACAGATTTATCACAAACTTGGAGGCTTAACACGACACCTTTATTATATTATAGTTCTGTAGGTCAGAAATCCAATATGAGTCTCATTGAGTGAAAATCAAGGAGTTGGCTGGCTGCATTTCTTTCTGAGGGCTTTAGGGGGAAATCTGTGTCTTACTCATTTGGTTATTGGCAGAATTCAGTTCCTCTTAACTGTACGTCTGAGATCCCTGTTTCCTTGCTGGCTGTTGACTGAGGGCTTTTCCCAGCTTCTAGAAGCCACCTGCATTCTTTGGCTTGTTGCATACTTCTTCCATATTCAAAGACAACAACAACAGGTCGAGTCCTTCTCACATTAGAAATTCTCCATTTTCTTTTTTTATCTGAGAGGTATAAACTTTGGAAATTTATATCACCTAGGATATATGTATATGTTTGAACAGCACTGCACTAAAAAAATTACGGTGACACTAAGAGAATGTCAGATTACTTTTCTTTTAAAATAATATTTATATGATTTACTTTTGAGGAAAAAATAGAAAACAGAAGCATTTTATGTTGTTGTAAGATAATCTCTTCTGAAATCATAAAATCTGGGTTCAAATATGATTTCTTGATTTTCTAATTATATCATTTGAAGCAAGTCCAGCTTCTGAGTCCAGTTTTCGTCTTTTTAAATGAAAATAATGTCTGTCACATTTGACTCATAAGCTATTGTGAAAGTCAAGTGACATAAGTCAAATAAAAAAGCTATGTGCATGTACAATATATTAAATCAATTGCAATTTTAGTTTCAGAGCTCCCAAATCAATATGCGTCAAATCCTCCAAGCTTCCAAGGTCAGCCATACACTACCACACTTGACCTGCAAAAAAGGTGAATAAAAGCACATTTTCTTTTTTTTTTTCTGATTCGGGGGCTCTGGCTCATTCAGGCCGGGGGGAGGGAGGGGCACGGAGTGTAGGGCGAGCCTGCGGCGGCAGAGGCCGGCGTGACGTTGCACCAGCCTGAGGCGCGCGTGTGTTCTCCCAGGGAAGTTTTCCCTGGATCACGGGACCCTGGCAGTGGCGGGCTGCACAGTCACCCGGGAGGGGAGGTGTGAATAGTGACCTGTGCTCGCACACAGGCTTCTTGGTAGCGGCAGCAGCAGCCTTAGCGTCTCATGCCCGTCTCTAGGGTCCGCGATGTTAGCCGCGGCTCGCGCCCGTCTCTGGAGCTCCTTTAAGCAGCGCTCTTAATCCCCTTTCCTCGCGCACCAGGAAACAAAGAGACAAGAAAAAGTCTCCTGCCTCTTCGGCAGGTCCAGACTTTTTCCCGGACTCCCTCGTGGCTAACCGTGGTGCACTAACCCCTTCAGGCTGTGTTCACACCGCCAGTCCTCTCCCTGCGATCCGACGGAAGGCCGAGCCTCAGCTCCCAGCCCCCGCCCGCGCCGGCGGTGAGCAGACAAGCCTCTCGGGCTGGTTGAGTGCTGGTCGGCACCGATCCTCTGTGCGGGAATCTCTCCGCTAAAAGCACATATTCTGACTATTACCCTCAACCATAAAGAACGTATAAAAGTGTCCTCATGGAGCATAGAGACAGAAATTTTTCTGCACGTGGACTATATGTACCCTGCACCCTCTAATAAGGGTGGGTATTAATGGAAGCTTTTATCTTCATCTCACAAATTATTTTTCAGCTTTTTTGAGGTATAATCTGTTTTCATTTTTAAAAAAATATTTGTTGTTTATTTATTTATTTATTGGCCACACTGTGCAGCTTGTGGGATCTTAGTTCCCTGACCAGGGATCAAACCCCAGGCCCTTGGCAGTGAAAGCAGGGAGTCCTAACCACTGGACTGCCAGGGAATTTCCCTGTTGAGGTATAATTGACAAAATTGTAAGATATTTAAAGAGTAATCGTGGTGATTTGTTATACATATACATTGTGAAAGGATTCCCATCATCTAGTTAATCTGCACATTTATCACCTCGCATTTTTTTTTTTTTTGGTGAGAGCATTTAAGTTCTAATCTCTTAGCAAATTTCAATTATGTAATACAGTGTTATCAACTATAGTTAACATGTTTTACATTAGATCCTCAAACTTTCTTCATCTTATAGTTGAAAATTTGTAACCTTTTACAAACCTGTCTCTATTTCCTCCACACCCTAGCTCCTAGCAACTATTTTTCTACTCTATGTTACTAAGAGTTTGACTTTTTTTTTTTTAGATTCCACATATAAGTGATACCATGCAGTGTTTGTCTTTCTCTCTCTGGCTTATTTCACTCAGCATAATGCTGTCAAAATTTATCCGTTATGTCAGAATGTCAGAAATGTCAGAATTTCCTTCATTTTCATGGCTGATTATACATATATATATGTATATATATATATTATTAATATATTATATATATTATATATTAATATATAATAACTTCTTTATTATATCAGCCTTTGATAGACACTTAGGTTGTTTCCATATCTTGGCTCTTGTGAATAATGCTATAATGAATATGGGAGTGTAGCTATCTTTTCAATGTCCTGTTTTTATTTCTTTTGGATATATATGCAGAAATCTCCATTTTCTTTTGTCTTCCCATCTCTCTCTGATTCTCCTGAGGAAAAATTCTCTGCTTTAAGGGACTCATGCAACTACAGTGTGACCACCCAGGTAATCCAGAATCATCTCCCCCATCTCAATGTTCTTAATCACATCAGCAAACTTCCTTTTGCCATGGAACTAGGGTGTGAATATCTTTGGATAGCCATAATTCTGCCTACTACAGATTCCATTATAGCAACCAAACTGATATCCAGAGTGTGATACATCTATCCTTTCATTCCATCAATAAAAATATATTGAGCATCTTTTAAATTCTAGGCATTTTTCTAGATGCTAGGGTCACAAAATTAAGACACCTAACTTACCCAAAGAGTTCATAAGCTGATGTGGTAAGTGCTGTAAGTAGAAATTGGAATAGAGTGTTATAAGGGAAAAGAGGAGAGCGTATACTAGTAAGGTCTGGGATGACCTCCTGTGTGAATCAATGTCTAAGCAGCGTCTTAATAAAAAGAGTAGAAGTATTAAGTTAGGATGGGTGATGGTAGAGAGACAAATAGATGGAATAACTTTAAGCAATGAGAATAGAATACCAAAGGTACAGAAGTTTGATATAGCCTGTTCTTGTTGGGGGATGGAGGTGGATGGTAAGCATATCTACAAGTCAAATAGGTTTCCTAGAGTGGAGAGATGAAACTAGATTAGCAAGCTAGAGCATGAACGTGAAGACCTTATGTGCCTTGCTAGATAGGTTTAAGATAAATACGTAGGAAATTAGAAGTCATTGAAGATTTTTAAAGAGGGTACTATGTTTGCATTTATATTTTATATAGATCATACTAGTGATCATATGGAGGATGGTGTAAAGATTGGGGTGAGACCATTTAAGATGCTTTTGTGATAATCCTGACAAGAAATGATAAGGACCTGAACTCAGTCAATCATAGTTGAGATGGGCTTCCCTGGTGGCACAGTGGTTGAGAGTCCGCCTGCCGATGCAGGGGACACGGGTTCGTGCCCCGGTCCGGGAAGATCCCACATGCCGCGGAGCGGCTGGGCCCGTGAGCCATGGCCGCTGAGCCTGCATGTCCGGAGCCTGTGCTCCGCAACGGGAGAGGCCACAACAGTGAGAGGCCCGCGTACCGCAAAAAAATAATAATATTATTAGTTGGGATGAATAACAGAGGAATGGATTTGAGAAAGGTTGATGAAGTATTACTAAATACATGACATATCAATCAAGGTTAAACTAGAGAAACAGAACCAGTAAGAGATACATATTAAGAAATTTATTGCAAAGAATTGACCTATGTGATTTTGGGGACTGGCTAGGCAAGTCTGAAATCCACAGAGCAGTCTCTCAGGAGTTTCAGGCTGGACCTCTGGCACAAACTGAAGTTGGTGTTCATAGGAGATATTTCTTCTCCAGGAAAGTCTCAGGTCTGCTCTTAAGGCCTATCAACTGATTGAATCAGATACACCCAGATTATCTAGGATAATCTCCTTTACTTAAAGGAGATTACAGACATTAATCACTTGTACAAAATGGTTTCACAGTAATACCTAGATCTGTGCTTGATTGAACAACTGTAAAATCTAACTAGCCAAGTTTACATATTAAAAGACCATCACAAATGGGATCGGGGCCAGTGGAGACAGAATAATAAAGAGTGATTCTTAAGTTTCTGTCTTGAGTATTAGATGAAATCACTAACCGAGATATAGAATACAAGAGGAGCAAGTTTTGGACGTTTTGAGTAAGATATATCTGTAAAGTTATGAGATTGCAGAACTAGCAGGTAAATACATTTGGAAACCATCAGCATAAAGGTGATAGTTGAACCAGGTGAGTAAAATAGATAATCTAGTAGGGGGTGTATATAGGGAAAAGTTACTAGCTGAGGAGGAAATTCTGGGAACCACCAACATTGAGGGATTATCTAGAAAAAGATGAAAAGCTAAAGTATAAATAGGATGAGGGGAGGATCCAGAAGTTTTTGATGCCCAGTTTTAAGAAAACATGTAGTGAACAGCAGTAGAGGTTCAGTAAGTTTAGTGCTGAAATATAACCATTAATTTGTGAATTAAGTTCATTAGTGAATTTAGCATGATTGGTTTCAATGTTGTTAGAGCAAAAGCCATATTGCAGTGGGTTAAGGAGTGACTAGGAGGTGCCAAATTGAAGCTAGTTGGTGTAGACCACTCATAGGAGATGTTTAACTGAGAAGGGGAAGATAAAAATTAGATGATATAGAAAATGGTAGAAATTTGAGAAAGTGTATTGGCTGAAAGTAACAAGAAAAGAGGGAGAGATTGATGATCTAGGAGAGAAGACAATTCATAATAACTGAGAAGGAAAAGAAATAGACCTAGTTGTTAGAGGGCGATGCAATGCCAAGGGAAGCACTTGTTTTCTTCTTTGGACGAGAACAAAATAATGGCTCTCAATGAAGGTAGTATAAACCCAAAGGATGGTTTGAAAGTTTGTGAGAAGCATTTTAGAATATCATAATGGGGACTTTCCTAACAGTCCAGTGGTTAACACTGCGCGATTCCACTGTAGGGGGACACGGGCTCAATCCCTGGTCGGGGAACTAAGATCCCACATGCCACGTGGCATGGCCAAAAAAAAAAAAAAAAAAAAGAATATCATAATGATGGAGGGCTTCCTGGCATATCGTGGGCAGGGTCAAGATTCCCAAATGTCCTGCAATATGCAGGACAGCCTGCACAAAATTTAATTTTTCTATATCCCATACAACTTGAATAGCCCATTGAATATTCATATAGGTGAAAAGTATGTTTACATTGATCTAGGCCTTGAATTGAACTCCATTTTATATACAAAGAAGAAAGTTTTAATATACACTGACTTTTCCCAGAATACAACTACCATGTAAACCAACTTAAGATCTTACTTTGTTTTGTTCATGATGTTACCAAGAATGTTCATAATTTTGGAAAATCATGTCACATACAAAAATGCTGCTCTTGGATATTTGAAATAACGGTAATAACATACCTGTATCGGTCATCATTTGTAGTTGCCACATTTACAGGCATTTTCTGTATATTTTTCTACATATGTCTTTTAGTGTTATGTCCCAGCATTTACATATTGAAATACATCTTATTTCTTTATAAACTACTTTCTTTGTATTTCTCTTTCATATTATTGATAACAAATTTTTGAAATTTTGTGTATTTAATTTCATGATATTAAAATAGGTATTAAAATATTTAAGAAAGTGGGCTAGATAGGATTGAGAAAACTAACCAGAGGAAAGAAGATAAAAATGGGTGAGAATGTTAATAAACTTTATGTAGAGATGCAGGAATTTGTGAGAATGACCATGCATTATGCTTTGTGGTAGAGGTTACCATAACTAATTGACAAATCTAGTGAATTGTTTTCAGTCCTTATCTTGACCTTCTGTGACATTTAAAATTATCTCCTCTCTTCCTTTCTATGACACCCTTCACTTCCAGTTCTCCTCTTTCATTGTTTTCTCACTTTCCTTTTCTGAATACTCTATCTGGATCCTTAGATTTGGTGGTTCCTGAATCTCCTTGTTTTGATTCTCACTTCTGCTTGGCAATCTCACTCACTTCTTTGAGTTAATTAAACATTATGCAGATGACTCCCAAATCTGTATCTCCAACACAAGTCTTTATGCCAGGCTTCAGACTCATGAAGCCAACTGCCTGCTGGCTTTTTCTATGTGGATGCCTTACCAGCATCTCAAACTGAACACAGCTAAAACTGAACTTTTCATGGCTCCACCAGCAGCACCACAAACCTTTTTCTTGTTGGTATTAATACTCCCAAGGCAAAAACGAGGGCATCATGTCATATTTCTCCTTTCACACTTCCACAGTTTAATCTGTCACAAAATCATAATTATTATTCCTTCAAAATATCTCATGAATTTTTCTTCTTTTCCATTCCCAAATCTCCATTCCCATACCCTGGTTTGGACCCTTACCATTTTTCTCCTAAATGACAATAATAGTTTTCTAACTGATCTCCAGCTTGTTCCACTACTGCCTGTTGACCCTTGGTACAGCCTCTAGAATTAGTATCTAACCATATTTTTACCTACTTAAAATCCTTTAATGACTTCCTATTTTCTATGATAAAATGTTAACCTGACCTAAAAGATTCTCTATAATAATCCTCTTACTCAAGCCTTGCTTGTTGCCTCTAATTCCTATCCCCCATCCCAGACTTCTACAACCCTCTTCTTGTATTTTATATTCCACTAAGCTTTCCTTGAACTTTGTTATTTCATTCCCATTTCTTTGTACAGTTGGCTCCCTCTAATATCTTTAGGCCCTTGTCTACCTCATGAATTTTGTTCTTCAAAGCCCTTCTCAGCTGTCCTAGTCTCAGGAAAATATTCCCTCATTTCCTGTCCTCAGTCTCTAGATGTGACTACTCCCTCTTTGCTACTCCTCTGCCTGGTATTTGTCTATTACTGCATATATCATATACACACTTGGTAGATGCACATTGATTTGATTTGAATTCTCAGTGTAGTATCTTTCCATCTGGTTGATTAGGATTCTTAAAAAAGAAATAAAGTACACAACAGAAGTTCATTGGTTTGTTTTCTTTGTTTTGCTTATTAATTGATATATAACTCATAGTAAAGTAATAAATCTTAAGTATATAGCTCAGTGAATTTGTATATGTATTTATACACTTGTGTAACTACCACCACTTAAAACAAAATATAGAACATTTCCAGTAACTCAAAAGACCCATTTGTGCCCCTTCCAAGTCAGTACCCTCAAGAAGTAACCACTATTGTTACTTCTATCACCATTGGTTAATTTGGCCTGTTCTTGAACTTTGTATAAATGGAATCACAGAGTATGTGCTCTTTTGACTGACAGGTTTTTGTATGAACTCTTATAAAAACCTTAGAACTCTTGGGCACCCTAATGGTGCCTATGAGGAAATAAGATACTGAAATAGCCCATGAAGGTAATGTTCCAAGAGGGAAACAAAGACTTCAACAACTCTTCAGTCAGAAAAATCAGAAAGTCTATGCCCATTTGGATGGGTATCCTCACAATGAAATAAAATGTTGTAGCACATGTATTATCTATGACAATGCAAAATGAAATATCAAGAATTTCGAAGAAACTGAAGGGAGGAATAGACAGTAATAGTTGGAGAAAAATACTCTACTTTCAATAATGGATAGGACATGTAGACAGAAGGCCAATAAAGAAATAGCAGACTTAAACAACACTATAAACAAGTAGACCTAACAGAGAAGTATACCACACTCCACCCAACAACAGTAGTGTACACATTTCTCTCAATTGCCAGGAACATTCTCTAGGATAGGCCATGTGTTAGTCCACAAATTTAAATCATACAGTGTATCTTCTCCCACCAAAATTGACTGAAGCTAGAAATTAATAACAGGAAAACTGGAAAATTTACAAATAGATGGAATTAAATAGCACATCTTTAAACAGCAAATGGGTCAAAGAAGAAATCATGAGGGAAATATAATATAATACTGTGAGATAAATTAAAATGAAAACACAATATACCAAATGTATACATTTGGTAAATGTCAACATTAAAAAAGAAGAAAGATCTCAAAACCTGACTTTATAACTTAAGGAACCAAGAAAAGAAAAACAAAACAAACCCAAAGCTAGCAGAAGGAAGGAAATAATAAAAATTAGAGTGTAAATAAAATAGAGAATAGAGAAACAATAGCACAAACAAAATCAAAAGTTGGTTCTTTGAAAAGATCAACAAAATTGAGAAAACATTCCCTGGACCAAGGAAAAAAGGGATAAGACACAACTAACTAAAACAATAACTAAATCAGAAGTGAGGGGGGGACATTACTACCTTACAGAAATAAAAAAGGATTATAAGAGAGTACTGTGAACAATTGCATACAAACAGGTTAGTTAACCTAAATTAAATGGGCAAATTCCTAAACGTACACAACTTACTGAAACTTAAGAAGAAACAGAAAATCTGAATCAGTAATCAAGAATCTCTCTGATCTTCACTGATAGATTGTACCAAATATTTAAAGAAGAATTAACACCAATCCTTCACAAACTCTTCCAAAAATAGAAGAGGAGGGAACACTGCCTGTTAATTTATGAGGCCAGAATTACCCTGATATAAATGCCAGACAAGAAACCACAGGAAAAAAAATATAGACCAATATCCTTTATGAATATAAATACAAATGTCCTTAACAAAATACTAGCAAAGTGAATCCAACACTGCATTATATATATGGGATGGGGTGGGGGAGAAATTGATTATACACCATGACCAAGTAGGATTTATCTCAGAAATAAAAAAGCGTGGTTCTATATAAGAAAATCACTCAATGTAATACACCACACTAATAAAATGAAGGAAGGAAATACATAATCTCAATTGATGCAGAAAAAGCATTTTCTGATTTAAAAATCAGAAAGCTAAGAATAGCGAGAACTTCCTCAATGTAATAAAAGACATCTATGAACAATAAACAGCTAACACAATACTTAATGATAACTGAGTTAAAGCATTCCTCTTGAGATCAAGAAGGCAAGGAGGCCTGCTTTCACCACTGTGGTTCAACGTTGCACTGGAAATTTTAACAAGAGCAGTTATGAAGAAAAAATAAATAAATAAAAGGCATCCAAATTGGAAAGAAAGAAGTAAGACTATTTCCATTTGCAGATCACATGATCCCCTATATATTAAAAATCCCAAAGGATCCACATACCAAAAAAACCCTATAAAAGCTAATAAAAGAATTCAGTAAAGTTGCAAGATACAAAATCAACACACAAAATTCAGCTATGTTTCTATACACCAGCAGTGAATAATCCAAAAAGAAAATTAAGAAGGGTCTCTTCTCTACATCGGTGTCTTTATTCCTGTCCTGCCCCTAGGTTCTTCAGAACTTTTTTTTTCTTTAGATTCCATATACATGTGTTAGCATACAGTATTTGTTTTTCTCTTTCTGACTTACTTCACTGCTAGTTTCTGCTTTATAACAAAGTGAATCAGCTATACATATACACATATCCCCATATCTAACACACCACTGTAAAGCAATTATTCTCCAATAAAGATGTTAAAATAAATAAACAATTTTTAATTTAAAAAAAAGAAGAAAACAGTCCTATTTACAAGACTATCCAAAAGAAATAAATATCTAGTAATACATTTAACCAAGTAGGTGAAAGACCTGTATACTGAAAGCTACAAAATATGGATGAAAGAAATTAAAGAAAACAAATGAACGGAAAGACATTCCATGTTCATGGATTGGAAAACTTAATATTGTTAAGATGTCCATACTACTGAAAATGATATACAGATTCAATGCAGTCCCTATCCAAATTCTTGGGCTTTTTTTTTGCAGAAATAGAAAAAACTCATCCTAAAATTTATATGGATACTTAAGGAACCCCAAATAGCTAGAAGAATTTTGGAAAAGAATAAAATTGTAGGACTCACACTTCCTGATTTCAAAACATATTACAAAACTACAGTAATCAAAACAGTGTGGTATTGGCATAAAGACAGACAAATAGACTACTAGCATAGACTAGTGAGCCCAGAAATAAACCTATATGGTCAAATGAACTTCAACAGAGGTGCCAAGACCACTCAATGGAGTAAGGACAGTCTCTTCAACAAATGATGTTGGGAAAACTGGATATCCACATGCGCAATATAATATAAGAAATTCAACTCAAAATGAATCAATGACCTAATTACAAGAGCTAAAACATAAAACTCTTAGAAGCAAATGTAAGTCTTTACTTTGGATTTGATAGTAAATGTTTGATTATGACACCAAAAGCAAGAGCAATGAAAGAAAAATAACAAATAGGTGGATTTCATCAAAATTGAGAACTTTGGGGTAGGAAAGGACATAAAGAAAGGGAAAACAACCTACAGAATGGGAGAAAATATTTGCAAATCATATATCTGGTAAGGGCCCATATCCAGAATATGAAAAAAAACTCGTACAACTCAACAACAAAGAGATGAACAGCCCAAATTTAAGAAGGATGGAGAAACTTTTTTTTTTCAACATCTTTATTGGAGTACAATTGCTCTACAATGGTGTGTTAGCTTCTGCTATATAACAAAGTAAATCAGCCACACGTATACATATATCTCCATATCCCCTCCCTCTTGCGTCTCCCTCGCAACCTCCCTATCCCACCCCTCTAGGTGGTCACAAAGCACTGAGCTGATCTCCCTGCGCTATGCGGCTGCTTCCCACCAGCCACCATTCTACATTTGGTAGTGTATATATGTCCATGTCTCTCTCTCACCTCATCCCAGCTCACCCCTCCCCCTCCCCGTGTCCTGAAGTCCATTCTCTACATCTATGTTTTTATTCCTGTCCTGCCCCTACGTTCTTCAGAACCTTTTTTTTTTTTAGATTCCATATATATGTGTTAGCATATGGTATTTGCTTTTCTCTTTCTGACTTATTTTACTCAGTATGACAGACTCTTGGTCCATCTACCTCACTACAAATAACTCAATTTTGTTTCTTTTTATGGCTGAGTAATATTCCATTGTATATATGTGCCACATCTTCTTTATCCATTGATCTGTCGATGGACACTTAGGTTGCTTCCATGAAGGATGGAGAAGCTTGAATAGACATTTCTCTAAAGAAGATATACAAATGGTCAATAAGGACTTGAAAACATGCTGAACATCATTGGTCATAAAGGAAATGCAAATCTAAACCAGAACTCTACAAACCCACGAGGATGGCTATAATTGGGGGCAAATAAAGGTAATAAGTGTTGGTGAGGATGTAGAGAAATTGGAATACTGGTACAATTGCTGATAGAAAAGTGAAACGGTGCAGCTGCTATAGAAAGAGTTGAGCTGTTTCTCAAAAAGTTAACATAGAATTACCATACAACCCAGAAATTCCATTCCTATATATACACCCAAAAGAATTGAAACAGGCACTGAAACAAATTCTTACACACTAATGTTCATAGCAGCACTTTTAACAATAGCTAAAATGTGGAAACAACCCAAATCAAGGAAAGAATTGATAAAGAAATTGTGCTATATATATATATATATATATATATACACACACACATATATATATATAATCAACTATTATAATATTCAGCCATAGAAAGCAATGAAGTTCTGATACATGCTAAACATGGACGAATCACAAAAATATTCTAAGTGAAAGAAGGTAGACAGAAAAGGTCACATACTGTATAATTCCATTGATATGAGATGTCCAGAATGGGTAAATCTGTAGAGATGAAAAGCAGCCAGAGGCAGGCAGTTGGTAGGGAAGTGGAAAACTGCTTAATGGGTAGAGAATTTCCTTTTGCTTGATGCAACTGTCTTGAAATTCGATAGAGGTGGAGGTTGCACAGCACTGTGAAAGTGATAGATGCCACTGTTCACTTTAAAATAGTTAATTTGGAGGTATCATCTCACACCAGTCAGAATGGACATCATCAAAAAAATCTACAAACAATAAATGTTGGAGAGGGTGTGGAAAAAAGGGAACCATCTTGCACTGTTGGTGGGAATGTAAATAGATACAGCCACTATGGAGAACTATGGAGGTTCCTTAAAAAACTAAAAATAGAACTACCATACGACCCAAAAATCCCACTACTGAGCACATACCCTGAGAAAACCATAATTTAAAAAGAGTCATGTACCACAATGTTCATTGCAGCTCTATTTACAATAGCCAGGACATGGAAGCAACCTAAGTGTACATCGACAGATGAATAGATATAGAAGATGTGGCACATATTTACAATGGAATATTACTCACCACAAAAACAAATGAAATTGAGCTATTTGTAGTGAAGGATGGACCCAGAGTCTGTCATACAGAGTGAAGTAAGTCAGAAAGAGAAAAACAAATACCACATGCTAACACACATATATGGAATCTAAAAAAAAAAAAAAAAGGTTCTGATGAATCTAAGGGCAGGACAGGAATAAAGATGCAGAAGTAGAGAATGGACTTGAGGACAAGGGAAGGGGAAGGGTAAGCTGGGACGAAGTGAGAGAGTGGCATGGACATATATACACTACCAAATGTAAAATAGATAGCTAGTGGGAAGCAGCCGCATAGCACAGGGAGATCAGCTCTGTGCTTTGTGACCACCTAGAGGGGTGGGATAGGGAAGGTGGGAGGGAGACGCAAGAGGGAGGAGATATGGGGATATATGTATATGTATAGCTGATTCACTTTGTTATAAAGCAGAAACTAACACATCATTGTAAAGCAATTATACTCCAATAAAGATGTTAAACAAACAAACAAAAAAAGAATATGGCTGCCAATGCAGGGGACACGGGTTCGAGCCCTTGTCCAGGAAGATCCCACATGCCATGGGGCAACTAAGCCCGTGCTCCACAGCTACTGAGCCTGCACTCTAGAGCCCGCGAGCCATAACTACTGAAGCCCATGCTCCTAGATCCCGTGTTCTGCAACAAGAGAAGGCACCGCAATGAGAAGCCAGTGCACCGCAACGAAGAGTACTCCCAGCTCGCTGCAACTAGAGAAAGCCCACACGCAGCAATGAAGACCTAACACAGACAAAAATAAATAAATAATAAATAAATTCTTAAATAAAATAAAATAGTTAATTTCATGATACTTGAATTTCACCACAGTTGAATAAAAGAGGAAATAAAATAATAAATAACTCTTCATTTGGAAAAGAATACTCACAAGTCTGATACATAAATCAGAAGTCCAAAAAGACAAAAAATAACATATTTAACAAGATAAAATATGAGAATATTTATTCTGCAAAATGCCATAAGAAAAGGCCAGCTAATAGGAAAGAGTTAAAGTCATGTCAAAAGTTAAAATATGTGGGCTTCCCTGGTGGCGCAGTGGTTGAGAGTCCGCCTGGCGATGCAGGGTACACGGGTTCGTGCCCCGGCCCAGGAATATCCCACTGTGCCGCAGAGCGGCTGGGCCCATGAGCCATGGCCGCTGAGCCTGCGCGTGTGGAGCCTGTGCTCCGCAACGGGAGAGGCCACAACAGTGAGAGGCCCGCATACCGCAAAAAAAAAAAAAAAAAAAAAAAGTTAAAATATGTCAAAAATAATCTCATAGTGAAAGAGAAACCAATACATTAGTGGAGTTTGTGAAAAGAAAATGACAGACAAGTGGAAAAATTAAAATATATGTAAGATTTTTAAAATAAATTTATTTATTTGTTTTTATTTTGGGCTGTGTTGGGTCTTCGTTGCTGTGCAAGGGCTTTCTCTAGCTGCAGTGAGCGGGAGCTACTCTTCGTTGCGGTGCGCGGGCTTCTCATTGTCGTGGCTTCTCTTGTTGCAGAGCACGGTATCTAGGCACACGGCCTTCAGTAGTTGTGGCTCGCGGGCTCTAGAGAACAGGATCAGTAGTTGTGGTGCACGGGCTTAGTTGCTCCACGGCATGTGGGGTCTTCCCAGACCAGGGCTCGAACCCGTGTCCCCTGCATTGGCAGGCAGATTCTTAACCACTGTGCCACCAGGGAAGCCCATATGTAAGATGTTAAAATTTAAAACAATCTAGACTGTCTCTAGACACATGTTAGTGCTTGGGTGGTAAAAATGATTTAAAAAGGAGATCCTCATATGACCCCTGTAAGACTGACTATTATTTTAAATATTAATGATACTAATTTTAAGTAAGAATAGCTCTCTCACACATGGGTAGTATGAGAATACATTGGTGAAGAAATATTGGATGTAATATGCTAATACTTTCCCACATTAGAATTTGTTGTCCACTTAGGATACAGTTGGCCCTCAGTATTGGTGGGTTCCACATCCAAGGATTCAACCAGCTGAGGACTGAAAATATTGGGGAGAAAAATTTCCACAAAGTTCCAAAAAGTAAAACTTGTATTTACCCCTCACCAACAAATTTTTACATAGCATTTGCATTGTATTTGGTATTATAAGTAATTTAGAGATGTTATAAGGTATTCCTGAGTTTATGCTTAAGTTACAGACAAATACTACGCCATTTTATATAAAGGATGTGAACATCCCCATATTTCTATACATCTGGGGGGGTCCTATAAATATCGAAGGAAGACTGTATATAACATTTCATGTTGCATTAATTTTTTTTCAATGTTTTCCTTATTTTGACAAATCACAGTTGCATATATTTAAAGACTAAAGAGTAATATTCCATACCTTGTAAAATAATTATCAAGACAATTAACACATTCATCACCGCACAGACTTAATTTAAAGTTTATGTTCTATTCTCTTACCAAATTTCAAGAATATACTAAATATATATATATATTTTAGTATATTAATTTCAATGATTATTAACTATAGTCATGGTGCTATATATTACATATCCAGAATCATTAACCTTACAGATGAAAACCTTATAGCCTGTGACTGACATATCCCCATTTCCCCAAAACTAAGGTGCCTGATGACCACCATTCTACCCACTGCATCTATAAGTTCAGCCTTTGTAGATTCCACATACAAGTGAAATCATGCAGTATTTATAATTCTGTATATGGATTATTACAATTAGCATAACATGTTCCAGATTAACAACATTAGCAGAGACGACAGGATTTTCCTTATTTGAAGGCTAAATAAGTTTCCATTTTAAAAATGTATATACATTTTTCTTTTCTTCATCCAACAATCATACAACTGACACATGGGTTATTTCATACTTGACAAATGTGAATAATATTACAATGAACCTGGGAATAGAGATGTATCTTACACACACTAATTTAATTTGTTTTCGATATATACTTACAAGTGGGATTGTTGCATCATATGGTACTACTCTTTAAATTGTTTGAACAACATACGAGCTACAGCGTTGGCCAAATGTTCCTTCAGATTTTCCCGTATATCTTAAAGAAAAACCCGAATAAATTTTAAGCCGACACAATATTTTATCAAAGTTTTCTTTCCTTATATCTAAAGGAGAATGAGGAGATAAGAATAAGGGAGAAACAAAAAAAAGAAAAACATAACTTACACTATGAACATTTAAAGACCATTCCTGAATTGAAGAACTGAAAAAGCATTTAAAATTGTTCATAATGAGACCTCTACAATCAAAAACAACCACAATTAAACACAGTCTATTTCTCAAACAAGAACGAGGAACACATGAACTCAAAAAAAAAAAAAAAAACATATCATACCACTAAAAAACTAAAACAAAAAATCACTTTTTGAAAACCCACACAACCATTCACAAAAACAAAATGTCTACCAAAAATTCACACACAAGAATAAACAAGCCGAACAAGCACAAATAGCAAACACATATTCCAACAGGAGCGCTCAAAAGTGAACATCAGCACTTCTGTGTTCCATGAGTAAAAACATCTATAGACTTTCCATTCTGTGCAGGTGCCAGTGAAAAAAGGGGCCACATGATTCCACTGCGGCCGGAGGCAAGGCACCCCGGCACTCCCCAGCAGGGACACCGGAGGAAAAGTTGCAGAGTTGCTCTGGGCCCACCCCCAAAATGGCTGACGGGGGAAGCTCCGCTCCTTGGGCTGGACAGTCCGGGAGCTAACTGCTGTGTCCGGGGCCCCGAGACCTCATAATTTTCCCCACAGGGTCGCACTGGCGCGCACGGGGCCCTCACAGGCCTCTGAAACCCCGTGGAGGAGACCTCCTGCGCCTTGGGCAGAACCCATTCTGCCCAGCACAGCCTCGCGGTTCCCTGCGCAGGGCAGAAGACACAGTTCGGCTACCTGGGCTTTCCACATAACGCATTCCGCCGGATGGCACTGTGGCTCCAGAAATGGCAGTCTCCCTTTCGCTGCCCCCACCGAGCCTTCCGTGCCTGCCTTTAACTTCCAGTGGACAGTGTGTAGTGGTAGCTGTGAAACAATTACATCACCTTGCTCCTCCTCCCCCCCTCCTCCCCCTACTCCTCCTCCACCTCCTCCTCCTCCTCCTCCCCATCATCATCATCATCACCATTATCATCACCATCAACAGCAGCAGCAGCAGCAGCCACACAGGCACCAATATCCCATTATCCTCATCCCCATCCATAGCTGTGCTCACAGACCACCCATGGCACCTTCAGCTGGGCTCTTCACCAACTTGGCCACTTACTGCGAAACCTGCAGTGTAGCTAGGCAGTTCTTGATTCCCTTGATGCCCTGGTTCACTGTGAGCGCCGCTGCAGACGACACTGCAGAGATCCAACCAGTGAGATTGCAGTTTCTTCTTTGTATCTTCTGACTCCTGTCCTGTGGCTTGTCTGCACCGCATCACTTCCTAGGGAGCAACCTCTGTTCTGCTCAAGTTGAGTGCTTCACTGGGACAAAGATCCGATGCGTCAGTGGCAGGCACATCCCGGCAAGGTTCCGAAGGTTGTAAACCCTTCTTTACTTGAATCACAAGGATCCAGAAGAGGTCACCACACTGCATCCCTGCGTGGAAACCCCGAGCATCCTTTGTGCGCAGGGGTGGGACTTTTGGGGATGGCACGGGTCACACAGGTGGGTCTATTTTTGGAAGGCCACTTAGCCTCGCCTACATTTGTCCAAAAGTTGGCTACCACCGGGGTCTTTCTTCCCGTAGGCCTCGCTAGCCATGTTCTCAGGCTTCAGTTCTGTACCAGAAGCCCGTCCACATGTCATGCTCAATTCTTCCAGGTGCCCCCGTGAATTTTTATCCTTGGAGAGACGTTGCAGTTAAGGGAGGAGGGGGAGGGGAACTGGGGCATGGGGTTTGGAGGGTCATGTGGGAAAAGGGAACTTTTTGGGTTGGTTTGGCATGGAGATCTCTCTGCTTCTCAAACTAACCCCTGACACTAGCCTAGAGTTCTCCCACGAAGACCCGTAAGAACCTGCATGGGAAATTATGAATACCCGGTAAACACACACACACACACACACTCGCACACACACATGCACACATCTCACATATCACTTCTGAAGAACCACTCAACACCTTAAGGGAATGATACGTTTCCAGGCAGAGGGTCAAAATGAAGGATCAGGGCCTTATCCACAGCCGACTGGGATGTGTGGAGAGAAGAAAAACGCACAACGTAAAAGAAGAGAGGAACCTTTTATTCAGGAACCTAACTGAGGACTAGAGACACGGCGACAGCCACTCACAAAGTGCTGTGGAAAGCTTCTGAAGAAGTATGGGAAGAAGGAGAAGGCTATTTAGGAGTTATTATTGAAAAAAAGAAGAAAAAATTTAAAAATGTCACAGAATATCAAAAGATTGCTGCTAATTACAAAAAAACAAAACAATGAAATAAACAGAACACCACCACCACCAGCAACACCACCACCACGAACAACAAGAACAAAAAAACTTCACCCAGACCTCACAAGTCAGAGATTGGAGCGCTCCAAAACTGGACGGTGTGTAGTGGTGGCTGTGAAACTCTTAAATCACCTTCATCCTCTTCGTCCTCATCCTCGTCCTCGTCTCAGTGCTCCTTCACCTCCTCCTCCTCCTCCTGCTCCTTCTCCCCATCATCATCATCATCATCATTATCATCATCATCAACAGCAGCAGCAGCAGCAGCCACAGAGGCACCAATATCCCATTATCTTCATACCCATCCATAGTCCAGCTCACCGACCACCCATGTCACCTTCAGCTGGGCTCTTCACCAACTTGGCCACTTTCCACCAAACCCGCAAGTGTAGCTAGGCAGTTCTTGATTCCCTTGATGCCCTGGTTCACAGTGAACGCCGCTGTCGACGACACTGCAGAGATCCCACCAGTGAGCTTGCAGTTTCTTCTTTGTATCTTCTGACTCCTGTCCTGTGGCTTGTCTGCACCGCATCACTTCCTAGGGAGCAACCGCTGTTCTGCTCAAGTTGAGTGCTTCACTGGGACAAAGATCCTGTGGGTCAGTGGCAGACACATCCCGGGAAGGTTCCGAAGATTGTGAATGCTTCTTTACTTGAGTCACAAGGGTCCGGAGGTGACCACCGCGCTGCATCCCTGCGTGGAAACCCCGAGCATCCTTTGTGCGCAGGGGTGGGACTTTTGGGGATGGCATGGGTCGCACCGGTGGGCCTACTTGGGGAAGGCCACTTGGCCTCGACTACATTTGTCCACAAGTTCGCTACCACCGGGGTCTTTCTTCCCGCAGGCCTCGCTAGCCAGGCTCTCAGGCTTCAGTTCTGCGCCAGAAGCCCGTCCACATGTCATGTTCAATTCTTCTCAGGTGCCCCTGTGAATTTTTATTCTTTGGGAGAAGGTGGAATACAGGGAGGAGGGGGAAGGGAAGTGACTCTTGGGGTTTGGAGGGTCATGTGGAAGAAGGGAGCTTTTTGGCTTGCTTTGGCATGGAGATCTCTCTGCTTCTCAACATAACATCTGACACTAGCCTAGTGTTCTCCCTGGAAGAACCCTGAGATTTTGCAGGGGAAATTATGGATCCCCAGTAAACACGCAAACACACACACACACACACAGGCACACACACACACACACACTCACACACGGACACGCACATGCACACATCTCAGAAACCACTTCTGAAGAACCAATCAACACCTTAAGGGAATGATGCGTTTCCAGGCAGAGCCTCAAAACGAGGGATCAGGGCCTTCATCCAGAGCCGACTGGGATGTGTAGAGAGAAGAAAAAGGTACAACGTAAAAGCTGAGAGGAACCTTTTATTTGGGGATCTTACTGAGGACTACAGACACGGCGACAGCCACTCACAACCTGCTATGGAAAGGTTTTGAATTACTACAGGAGGAAGGAGCCAGGCTATGTAGGAGTTTTCGTTGAATAAAAGAGGAAAAAATAGAAACATGTCGGGGAATACCAAAAGATTGCTGCTAATCACAAAGACAAAAAACAAAACAATGAAATAAACACAGCACCAGCACCACCACGAACAACAACAACAACAACAAGAGCAACACCTCACCCAGAACATCTCAAGTCAGAGATTTGAGCGCTTTTCTAACCATGGGAAGACACAAGAGTCTTGGTCCATTGAAATCATTCCTAGGTATGCATCTGAACTTTCCAGGACTACTATCCTGCTTTTCTCCATCTTGAATTGCCCTCGGGGGCCACCCTTGGGGGCAGAGGCAGTGTGTGAGTGCCGATGGCAGGGCCACAACCTTTGTTTACTGAAGAGGCTGGTGACATTTTGTGTCCGCAGATGCAAAGCAAAGCAGGCGGTCACCGTGGCGTGAGTGTTTAAGGATGTCATGCCCATATGCCACCCAGAGCCTGGCGCGAGACCAATGTGGAAGGTGATCGTGAGGCTCCTTACAGTTTCCTCAACGTTTCCTTTCTTTGCTCCTCTAAAGTCTTCCTAGGTGTGCAGAGCGAGCAGGAGGGAGCTCCAAGGGAAAGCACATCCACGTCCCAGGGATTTCGCACACGCTGAAGTATCTGAAGGACTCTTAGAATTGAGGAGTGGAGTGTCTGTTTGGGACATTCTTGTAGGCCAAGCTGTCCCAGGAAGTAGGCCCACCTTTGAAATTGGTGAGAAAAAACAAACACACGAAAACATCCCGCGACCACAAAAGTCACCACCTTCCTGTCGGGTAGGGCCTAAGGGGGATCTTTCCCAGGCATGAAACATCAGGGCACATCGGACACTGATTTGGGGGAAATGCAGGGAAGAAGGAGGGCAGGGATTGGGAGCAGCACGTGGTGGAACCCCTACTCTCAGCATCGCTTCACACCCTTGCCTGTGTTCGCCAGGGCTTAATGTTACTGAAATCACTCGGGCTCGCGCACGCACGCCCCCACCACCCCGCACATGGTCACATTCAGGGCAGCACGCCTGCGCAGGCCCCCGCACTGGTACCCACTCTGCCCGTCTCCGTGGACCCGACGGTTGCCCTACCTTCCTTGTTCCCTGTTCTTCCTCCTTGCCCTTTTCTGTTGCTATTTCCACTTCCCAGTTGGGCACTACAGCATCGCCAAACAGGCCTCTCCCTGGACACGCTTCTGCCCCTTGCCTGAGTGGCTGAGACTTAGCCTTGGCTGACGGCTCTTCCCTCAGGAAGCCCCAAGAGGCTTCGGCCGGTTCCATCTGCCAACTTGGGACACAGTGTGCCCTGGGGATCGCCTTCATGCTTCACCTCCATTATGGTTCTTTCTTTTGATTTCTGTTTGCTCTCCGCTTTCGGCTCCTGCCTTCCACTCAATGCCTTACTTTCAGTTCTTCCCTCTGGACAAAAGGCACGGTTGGGAGCGTGCCTGGGAAGCTCAACATGGCCAATACATGTACTTTCCCTGTGCAAGGGAAAATGTCCCCGTGGACTAGGAGAGTAAGGGGCATTCCCTCACAGCCATCCCTTAATTGCCATCGGGGATTACCTCACCCCTCTCGTGTCCCTTACCTCCCCTTAGTAACCTAGAGTTCCCAGGGTTCTACCTAACCTTTCCTGAGTGCCCTGAGTGCATCCCGAGGCTCTTTGGCCCTTTGCAGTGTACCCAGGACATACTCAGGGTGTCAGAGGTGGCTCTACCTCTCCTTTTGCCTTCTGTAGGCCCGGCGGGCCCACTGCTGAGTCGGAGCCCTTGATGGCACTCAGGAGGGACCCCCACCCCGCCACCGCCGCCATGCCCAGGTCAAGGGGCTGCCTGGTGGCCTGTCCTTTGGTCTGCCGGCAGCTTGTGTCTCCCTGTCACTCCCTGTGCATGTTGCAAAAGATACACAGTGAAGCGCCCCTGCACTGGATCCACGGCAACGCTCGTGGTTGTCGTGGCGACGGTGGTGGAGGTGGTGGTGATGGTGACGGTGGTGGTGGTGGTGGTGGTGGTCAGTTACTGCTTCCCTCTATTCCTTTCACTGTCTATTCTGAGCTGGCCTAGTGTCCTCAGCGTCCTCCTCGCACGTCTGCTCTTTGGTTAAGGAGGAGGCACGAGTGTAGGAGAAGGCAGTCGTGTGGTTCACTTCGGACTCTTCCCCTTCCTCCTCGACATCTTTTCCCTTCTCCAGCGGTGGAGGGCATTGTCACCCTCCGGGAAAACCCAGAAAACTAAACACCAACAAAACCAAACAAGATCTAGGAGTTACTTCGCAGTGAAACAGCATGACGAACTCGAGGCTTGCAAAATTATCTCTTGACTTTCCATTCGGTGCAGTTGTTCTCCTTATGGAAGCCCTTCAAGTCCAAACGTGAGCCAGCAGGGGCCTCCTCAAGTTGCACCCTGCTTGCCGTTGGTTCCCAATCCAATGGCGTGATCCGAACAGTGTACATTTCACTGTATTACTTACGAGCGGTCGCCTCCCTGTCCACAAGCCCAGGCAGGTTGGTGCTGGCTGCCGCTCAGAACACCAGGCAATCAAGCACCCACAGCCGGATACCCACGGCAACACATGCCCACGGGCAGGCAAGCACCTTAGACAGGTGTGAGAGCATGGGCTCGAATACACACACACACACAGACAAACACACACACACGCACACACACACACACACACACACCCTATCTTCCTACCGCGCCACACACAGCACACCCTCACACAACCACAAACATACTGACACACGCTGTCACCTGTGCTTTCCTCTATACCCTCGCACCTGTCTCCCCCCCGCCCAACCCCAACCCCATCCCCTGACCACTGCAAGTACTCTGAGAATGGCTGAAACACGCATTCCCAGAGGGGCTCTCAAAAAGGGACACGCAGCCACTCTGTGTTCCAGGTGATAGTCGTCGGTCAGCAGGTGGACCCAAGCTGCCAGTGTAAACCTGAAACGTCCCTTGTTTAGCCAGATAAATGGGGTCTTCAAGTGGGAGCAGAGTCTGTGCCCATCCTCAAGAGAAGCAAGGCCCTGTGTGGGGCTCTGTGACTGGCGATGTTTGTTAGCCTTGCAAGGTTCCTGTGTGAGGGCAAGGCCAGCCCGCCCAGAGCCAGTCCTTGGCACCCCATGTTGGGGGCGCCTCCGGGTTGGGCCAGCCACTTCTGGCTGCACTGTTGGGCCAGCCCGAGGTGGTGGCCTCAAGCCGAAGCTCCGGGCCTTGAAAGGGAAGCGGAGTCCTGCAACAAAGTGACTTGCAAGCCAGCGAGGTTTTCGCCACCAGTAAGGTGGCTGCCACCTGGTCCAGGAGAAATCCTGTGATTTAGACACTCAGGCAATGTCACCCAGCCAGGTCGCTTGGTGTATCCTTTGCCTTTTACTTCTCCCAAGAGCAGGAGTCAAGAAAAAGGGGGTTGGAGGAAAGGAAGTGGAAAGGACTGCAGGGGGTCCAGCCTCGTGGCCAGTGGTCCTTTCGTCCTGTGCATTTGGTGGTCCGCGTGGGTGCCGGTGGGTGGTTGCTTTCTTTCCTTTTCTCTCCTCCTTCGTGGCACTGTCTGTGTTGGTTTGGTTTTGCTTTTGGTTTTACATTAGAAGGGGAGGAGAACCCAGGCCTGATGATGTAGTGGGGGCAGGGTTAGGCGCTTAGTTGGCCTTGATGGAGCTATACTGCCACCAAGCGGAGATGGTTTCGCTCAAAGCCAGTTACCAGGTCTCAAAGGATGGAGACAGCCACAGGGCTGGAAGCAACTGGCCCAGTGGGTACGGCGCGGCGTGGGGCTGGGGTGGGTGTGTTGTCCTGAGGGTGCACATGGGCAATGGGCTCCGGGCCGTGCCTTCATGTGTGCTCTCGGCGGGGGACTGGACCCTGGTTGTGCAGCTGGGCAAGGCCCTCAGAAACCCCAGGGGCAGCACGAGATGGCCGCCCCTGGGAGTGCCCGGTGCAAATGGCCCCGGCTCCAGGACCTCTAAGACCCTCAGCTTCCGGTGAGGAAGGGGGCCACGTGACGCCAGTGCGGCCGCAGGCAGGGCACCCCGGCACTCCCCAGCAGGGACACCGGAGGAAAAGTTGCAGAGTTGCTCTGGGCCCACCCCCGAAATGGCTGACGGGGGAAGCTCCGCTCCCTGGGCTGGACAGTCCGGGAACTGCCTGCTGTGTCCGGGGCCCCGAGAGCTCATGATTTTCCCCACAGGGTCGCACTGGCGCGCACGGCGCCCTCACAGGCCTCTGAAACCCCGTGGAGGAGACCTCCTGCGCCTTGGGCAGAACCCATTCTGCCCAGCACAGCCTCGCGGTTCCCTGCGCAGGGCAGAAGACACAGCTCGGCTGCCTGGGCTTTTCACATAACGCATTCCGCCGGATGGCACTGTGGCTCCAGAACTGGCAGTCTCCCCTTTCCCTACCCCCACCGAGCCTTCCGCGCCTGCCTTTAACTTCCAAACAGTAGACGGTGTGTAGTGATGGCTGTGAAACTATTAGATCACCTTCCTCGTCCTGGTCCTCGTCCTCTTTCTGGTCCTCGTCCTCGTCCTCGTCCTCCTCCTCCTCCTCCTCCTTCTCCCCATCATCATCATCATCATTATCATCATCATCAACAGCAGCAGCAGCAGCAGCCACAGAGGCACCAATATCCCATTATCCTCATCCCCATCCATAGTCCAGCTCACCGACCACCCATGTCACCTTCAGCTGGGCTCTTTCACCAACTTGGCCACTTTCCACGAAACCCGCAAGTGTAGCTAGGCAGTTCTTGATTCCCTTGATGCCCTGGTTCACAGTGAACGCCGCTGTCGACGACACTGCAGAGATCCCACCAGTGAGCTTGCAGTTTCTTCTTTGTATCTTCTGACTCCTGTCCTGTGGCTTGTCTGCACCGCATCACTTCCTAGGGATCAACCTCTGTTCTGCTCAAGTTGAGTGCTTCACTGGGACAAAGATCCTGTGGGTCAGTGGCAGACACATCCCGGGAAGGTTCCGAAGGTTGTGAACCCTTCTTTACTTGAGTCACAAGGGTCCGGAGGTGACCACCGCGCTGCATCCCTGCGTGGAAACCCCGAGCATCCTTTGTGCGCAGGGGTGGGACTTTTGGGGATGGCATGGGTCGCACCGGTGGGCCTACTTGGGGAAGGCCACTTGGCCTCGACTACATTTGTCCACAAGTTCGCTACCACCGGGGTCTTTCTTCCCGCAGGCCTCGCTAGCCAGGCTCTCAGGCTTCAGTTCTGCGCCAGAAGCCCGTCCACATGTCATGCTCAATTCTTTCCAGGTGCCCCTGTGAATTTTTATCCTTTGGGAGAAGTGGGATACAGGGCGGAGGGGGAGGGGAAGTGGGTCTTGGGGTTTGGAGGGTCATGTGGAAGAAGGGAGCTTTTTGGCTTGCTTTGGCATGGAGATCACTGTGCTTCTCAACCTATCCTCTGACACTGGCCTAGTGTTCTCACTGGAAGACCCGTGAGATATTGCAGGGGAAATTATGGATCCCTGGGAAACACGCGCGCACACACACTCACACACACACACACACACACTCACACACGGACATGCACATGCAAACATCTCAGAAACCACTTCTGAAGAACCACTCAACACCTTACCCGAAGGCTTACCCTAACCCGTACCCTAATCCTAACCCGTACAGTAACACTAACCCGTACCCTAACACTTACGCTAACCTTAAACCGTTGTCGTACCGTAACCTGTACCCTAAACCCCTTCCCTAACCCTAACACTAACCCTAACCCTAACCCTAACCCTTACCCGAAGCCTTACCCTAAACCGTACCCTCATCCTAACCCGTACACTAACACTAACCCGTACCCTAACACTTACGCTAACCCTAAACCGTTGTCGTACACTAACCTGTACCCTAAACCGTACCCGTTCCCTAACCCTAACTCTAATCCTAACCGTCACCCGTACGCGTTCCCTAACCCTAACCCGTACCCGTACCCTAACAACTACCCTAACCGTACCCTAACACGTACGCTAACCCTAAACCGTTGTCATATCCTGATCTGTACCCTAAACCGAACCCGTTCCCTAACCCTAACCTTAAACGTAACCCTAAACCTTACCTGAAGCCTTACCCTAACCCGTACCCTATTCTAACCCGTACACTAATACTAACCCGTACTCTAACATGTACGCTAACCCTAAACCGTTGTCGTACACTAACCTGCACCCTAAACCGTACCCGTTCCCTAACCCTAACCCTAACCCTAACATTAACACTAACGCTTACCGTAATCCTTACCCTAACCCGTACCATAATCCTAATCCGTACAGTAACACTAACCCGTATCCTAACACGTACGCTAACCCTAAACCGTTGTCGCACTCTAACCTGTACCATAAACCGTACCCGTTCCCTAACCCTAACCCTAACCATAACCATAACCATAACCCTAACACTAACCCTAACACTAACCCTAACCCAAAACCTAACACTAACCCTAAACCAAACCCTAACACTAACTCTAACGCTAACCCCTAACCGCAACCACAACCACAACCGTAACACTAACCCTAACCCCTAACCCTAACTAAAACCCTAACCCTACCTCTAACCCTAACCCTAAACCTAACCCTAAACCTAACCCCTAACCACAACACCGACCCCAACCGCAACCGTAAGCCTAACCCTAACACTAACCCTAACCCTATGATGCATTTCCAGGCAGAGCCTCAAAACGAGGGATCAGGGCCTTTATCCAGAGCCGACTGGGATGTGTAGAGAGAAGAAAAAGGTACAACGTTAAAGCTGAGAGGAACCATTTATTCGGGGATCTTACTGAGGACTACAGACACGGCGACAGCCACTCACAACCTGCTATGGAAAGGTTTTGAATTACTACAGGAGGAAGGAGCCAGGCTATGTAGGAGTTTTCGTTGAATAAAAGAGGAAAAAATAGAAACATGTCGGGGAATACCAAAAGATTGCTGCTAATCACAAAGACAAAAAACAATACAATGAAATAAACACAGCACCAGCACCACCACGAACAACAACAACAACAACAACAAGAGCAACACCTCACCCAGAACATCTCAAGTCAGAGATTTGAGCGCTTTTCTAATCATGGGAAGACACAAGAGTCTTGGTCCATTGAAATCATTCCTAGGTATGCATCTGAACTTTCCAGGACTACTATCCTGCTTTTCTCCATCTTGAATTGCCCTCGGGGGCCACCCTTGGGGGCAGAGGCAGTGTGTGAGTGCCGATGGCAGGGCCACAACCTTTGTTTACTGAAGAGGCTGGTGACATTTTGTGTCCGCAGATGCAAAGCAAAGCAGGCAGTCACCGTGGCGTGAGTGTCTAAGGATGTCATGCCCATATGCCACCCAGAGCCTGGCGCGAGACCAATGTGGAAGGTGATCGTGAGGCTCCTTACAGTTTCCTCAACGTTTCCTTCCTTTGTTCCTCTAAAGTCTTCCTAGGTGTGTAGAGTGAGCAGGAGGGAGCTCCAAGGGAAAGCACATCCACGTCCCAGGGATTTCGCACACGCTGAAGTATCTGAAGGACTCTTAGAATTGAGGAGTGGAGTGTCTGTTTGGGACATTCTTGTAGGCCAAGCTGTCCCAGGAAGTAGGCCCACCTTTGAAATTGGTGAGAAAAAACAAACACACGAAAACATCCCGCGACCACAAAAGTCACCACCTTCCTGTCGGGTAGGGCCTAAGGGGGATCTTTCCCAGGCATGAAACATCAGGGCACATCGGACACTGATTTGGGGGAAATGCAGGGAAGAAGGAGGGCAGGGATTGGGAGCAGCACGTGGTGGAACCCCTACTCTCAGCATCGCTTCACACCCTTGCCTGTGTTCGCCAGGGCTTAATGTTACTGAAATCACTCGGGCTCGCGCACGCACGCCCCCACCACCCCGCACATGGTCACATTCAGGGCAGCACGCCTGCGCAGGCCCCCGCACTGGTACCCACTCTGCCCGTCTCCGTGGACCCGACGGTTGCCCTACCTTCCTTGTTCCCTGTTCTTCCTCCTTGCCCTTTTCTGTTGCTATTTCCACTTCCCAGTTGGGCACTACAGCATCGCCAAACAGGCCTCTCCCTGGACACGCTTCTGCCCCTTGCCTGAGTGGCTGAGACTTAGCCTTGGCTGACGGCTCTTCCCTCAGGAAGCCCCAAGAGGCTTCGGCCGGTTCCATCTGCCAACTTGGGACACAGTGTGCCCTGGGGATCGCCTTCATGCTTCACCTCCATTATGGTTCTTTCTTTTGATTTCTGTTTGCTCTCCGCTTTCGGCTCCTGCCTTCCACTCAATGCCTTAATTTCAGTTCTTCCCTCTGGACAAAAGGCACGGTTGGGAGCGTGCCTGGGAAGCTCAACATGGCCAATACATGTACTTTCCCTGTGCAAGGGAAAATGCCCCCGTGGACTAGGAGAGTAAGGGGCATTCCCTCACAGCCATCCCTTAGTTGCCATCGGGGATTACCTTACCCCTCTCGTGTCCCTTACCTCCCCTTAGTAACCTAGAGTTCCCAGGGTTCTACCTAACCTTTCCTGAGTGCCCTGAGTGCATCCCGAGGCTCTTTGGCCCTTTGCAGTGTACCCAGGACATACTCAGGGTGTCAGAGGTGGCTCTACCTCTCCTTTTGCCTTCTGTAGGCCCGGCGGGCCCACTGCTGAGTCGGAGCCCTTGATGGCACTCAGGAGGGACCCCCACCCCGCCACCGCCGCCATGCCCAGGTCAAGGGGCTGCCTGGTGGCCTGTCCTTTGGTCTGCCGGCAGCTTGTGTCTCCCTGTCACTCCCTGTGCATGTTGCAAAAGATACACAGTGAAGCGCCGCTGCACTGGACCCACGGCATCGCTCGTGGTTGTCGTGGCGACGGTGGTGGAGGTGGTGGTGATGGTGACAGTGGTGGTGGTGGTGGTGGTGGTCAGTTACTGCTTCCCTCTATTCCTTTCACTGTCTATTCTGAGCTGGCCTAGTGTCCTCAGCGTCCTCCTCGCACGTCTGCTCTTTGGTTAAGGAGGAGGCACGAGTGTAGGAGAAGGCAGTCGTGTGGTTCACTTCGGACTCTTCCCCTTCCTCCTCGACATCTTTTCCCTTCTCCAGCGGTGGAGGGCATTGTCACCCTCCGGGAAAACCCAGAAAACTAAACACCAACAAAACCAAACAAGATCTAGGAGTTACTTCGCAGTGAAACAGCATGACGAACTCGAGGCTTGCAAAATTATCTCTTGACTTTACATTCGGTGCAGTTGTTCTCCTTATGGAAGCCCTTCAAGTGCAAACGTGAGCCAGCAGGGGCCTCCTCAAGTTGCACCCTGCTTGCCGTTGGTTCCCAATCCAATGGCGTGATCCGAACAGTGTACATTTCACTGTATTACTTACGAGTGGTCGCCTCCCTGTCCACAAGCCCAGGCAGGTTGGTGCTGGCCGCCGCTCAGAAGACCAGGCAATCAAGCACCCACAGCCGGATACCCACGGCAACACATGCCCACGGGCAGGCAAGCACCTTAGACAGGTGTGAGAGCATGGGCTCGAGTACACACACACACACAGACAAACACACACACACGCACACACACACACACACACATACCCTATCTTCCTACGCCGCCACACACAGCACACACTCACACAACCACAAACATACTGACACACGCTGTCACCTGTGCTTTCCTCTATACCCTCGCACCTGTCTCCACCCGCCCAACCCCAACCCCATCCCTTGACCACTGCAAGTACTCTGAGAATGGCTGAAACACGCATTCCCAGAGGGGCTCTCAAAAAGTGACACGCAGCCACTCGGTGTTCCAGGTGATAGTCGTCGGTCAGCAGGTGGGCCCAAGCTGCCAGTGTAAACCTGAAACGTCCCTTGTTTAGCCAGATAAATGGGGTCTTCAAGTGGGAGCAGAGTCTGTCCCATCCTCAAGAGAAGCAAGGCCCTGTGTGGGGCTCTGTGACTGGCAATGTTTGTTAGCCTTGCAAGGTTCCTGTGTGAGGGCAAGGCCAGCCCGCCCAGAGCCAGTCCTTGGCACCCCATGTTGGGGGCGCCTCCGGGTTGGGCCAGCCACTTCTGGCTGCACTGTTGGGCCAGCCCGAGGTGGTGGCCTCAAGCCGAAGCTCCGGGCCTTGAAAGGGAAGCGGAGTCCTGCAACAAAGTGACTTGCAAGCCAGCGAGGTTTTCGCCACCAGTAAGGTGGCTGCCACCTGGTCCAGGAGAAATCCTGTGATTTAGACACTCAGGCAATGTCACCCAGCCAGGTCGCTTGGTGTATCCTTTGCCTTTTACTTCTCCCAAGAGCAGGAGTCAAGAAAAAGGGGGTTGGAGGAAAGGAAGTGGAAAGGACTGCAGGGGGTCCAGCCTCGTGGCCAGTGGTCCTTTCGTCCTGTGCATTTGGTGGTCCGCGTGGGTGCCGGTGGGTGGTTGCTTTCTTTCCTTTTCTCTCCTCCTTCGTGGCACCGTCTGTGTTGGTTTGGTTTTGCTTTTGGTTTTACATTAGAAGGGGAGGAGAACCCAGGCCTGATGATGTAGTGGGGGCAGGGTTAGGCGTTTAGTTGGCCTTGATGGAGCTATACTGCCACCAAGCGGAGATGGTTTCGCTCAAAGCCAGTTACCAGGTCTCAAGGGATGGAGACAGCCACAGGGCTGGAAGCAACTGGCCCAGTGGGGACGGCGCGGCGTGGGGCTGGGGTGGGTGTGTTGTCCTGAGGGTGCACATGGGCAATGGGCTCCGGGCCGTGCCTTCATGTGTGCTCTCGGCGGGGCACTGGACCCTGGTTGTGCAGCTGGGCAAGGCCCTCAGAAACCCCAGGGGCAGCACGAGATGGCCGCCCCTGGGAGTGCCCGGTGCAAATGGCCCCGGCTCCAGGACCGCTAAGACCCTCAGCTTCCGGTGAGGAAGGGGGCCACGTGACCCCAGTGCGGCCGCAGGCAGGGCACCCCGGCACTCCCCAGCAGGGACACCGGAGGAAAAGTTGCAGAGTTGCTCTGGGCCCACCCCCAAAATGGCTGACGGGGGAAGCTCCGCTCCCTGGGCTGGACAGTCCGGGAACTGCCTGCTGTGTCCGGGGCCCCGAGGGCTCATGATTTTCCACACAGGGTCGCACTGGCGCGCACGGCGCCCTCACAGGCCTCTGAAACCCCGTGGAGGAGACCTCCTGCGCCTTGGGCAGAACCCATTCTGCCCAGCACAGCCTCGCGGTTCCCTGCGCAGGGCAGAAGACACAGCTCGGCTGCCTGGGCTTTTCACATAACGCATTCCGCCGGATGGCACTGTGGCTCCAGAACTGGCAGTCTCCCCTTTCCCTACCCCCACCGAGCCTTCCGCGCCTGCCTTTAACTTCCAAACAGTGGACGGTGTGTAGTGGTGGCTGTGAAACTATTAGATCACCTTCCTCGTCCTGGTCCTCGTCCTCTTTCTGGTCCTCGTCCTCGTCCTCCTCCACCTCCTCCTCCTCCTCCTTCTCCCCATCATCATCATCATCATTATCAGCATCATCAAGAACAGCAGCAGCAGCAGCCACAGAGGCACCAATATCCCATTATCCTCATCCCCATCCATAGTCCAGCTCACCGACCACCCATGTCACCTTCAGCTGGGCTCTTTCACCAACTTGGCCACTTTCCACGAAACCCGCAAGTGTAGCTAGGCAGTTCTTGATTCCCTTGATGCCCTGGTTCACAGTGAACGCCGCTGTCGACGACACTGCAGAGATCCCACCAGTGAGCTTGCAGTTTCTTCTTTGTATCTTCTGACTCCTGTCCTGTGGCTTGTCTGCACCGCATCACTTCCTAGGGATCAACCTCTGTTCTGCTCAAGTTGAGTGCTTCACTGGGACAAAGATCCTGTGGGTCAGTGGCAGACACATCCCGGGAAGGTTCCGAAGGTTGTGAACCCTTCTTTACTTGAGTCACAAGGGTCCGGAGGTGACCACCGCGCTGCATCCCTGCGTGGAAACCCCGAGCATCCTTTGTGCGCAGGGGTGGGACTTTTGGGGATGGCATGGGTCGCACCGGTGGGCCTACTTGGGGAAGGCCACTTGGCCTCGACTACATTTGTCCACAAGTTCGCTACCACCGGGGTCTTTCTTCCCGCAGGCCTCGCTAGCCAGGCTCTCAGGCTTCAGTTCTGCGCCAGAAGCCCTTCCACATGTCATGCTCAATTCTTTCCAGGTGCCCCTGTGAATTTTTATCCTTTGGGAGAAGGTGGAATACAGGGCGGAGGGGGAGGGGAAGTGGGTCTTGGGGTTTGGAGGGTCATGTGGAAGAAGGGAGCTTTTTGGCTTGCTTTGGCATGGAGATCTCTCTGCTTCTCAACCTAACCTCTGACACTGGCCTAGTGTTCTCACTGGAAGACCCGTGAGATCTTGCAGGGGCAATTATGGATCCCCGGGAAACACGCGCGCGCGCGCACACACACAGGCACACACACACACAAACACTCACAAACGGAAAGGACATGCACAATCTCAGAAACCACTTCTGAAGAACCACTCAACACCTTACCCGAAGGCTTACCCTAACCCGTACCCTAATCCTAACCCGTACGCTAACACTAACCCGGACCCTAACACTTACGCTAACCTTAAACCGTTGTCGTACAGTAACCTGTACCCGAAACCCTAACCCTAAACCTTACCCGAAGCCTTACCCTAAACCGTACCCTCATCCTAACCCGTACACTAACACTAACCCATACCCTAACACTTACGCTAACCCTAAACCGTTGTCATACACTAACCTGTACCCTAAACCGTACCCGTTCCCTAACCCTAACTCTAACCCTAACCGTCACCCGTACGCGTTCCCTAACCATAACCCTAACCCGTACCCGTACCCTAACAACTACCCTAACCCGTACCCTAACACGTACGCTAACCCTAAACCGTTGTCATACCCTAACCTGTACCCTAAACCGTACCCGTTCCCTAACCCTAACCTTAAACGTAACCCTAAACCTTACCTGAAGCCTTACCCTAACCCGTACCCTAATTCTAACCCGTACACTAATACTAACCCGTACTCTAACACGTACGCTAACCCTAACCCGTTGTCGTACACTAACCTGCACCCTAAACCGTACCCGTTCCCTAACCCTAACCCTAACATTAACACTAACGCTTACCCTAATCCTTACCCTAACCCGAACCATAATCCTAATCCGTACAGTAACACTAACCCGTATCCTAACACGTACGCTAACCCTAAACCGTTGTCGTACCCTAACCTGTACCATAAACCGTACCCGTTCCCTAACCCTAACCCTAACCATAACCATAACCATAAACCTAACTCTATCCCTAACCCTAACACTAACCCTAACTCTAACCCTAACCCTAACCCCTAACCCTAACTAAAACCCTAACCTTACCTCTAACCCTAACCCTAACCCTAAACCTAAACCTAACCCCTAACCACAACACCAACCCCAACCCCAACCTTAACCCTAAACCTAAACCTAACCCTAAACCTAACCCTAACCCTAACCCTAACCCTAACCCTATGATGCATTTCCAGGCAGAGCCTCAAAACGAGGGATCAGGGCCTTTATCCAGAGCCGACTGGGATGTGTAGAGAGCAGAAAAAGGTCCAACGTAAAAGCTGAGAGGAACCTTTTATTCGGGGATCTTACTGAGGACTACAGACACGGCGACAGCCACTCACAAAGTGCTATGGAAAGGTTTTGAATTAGTACGGGAGGAAGGAGCCAGGCTATGTAGGAGTTTTCGTTGAATAAAAGAGGAAAAAATAGAAACATGTCGGGGAATACCAAAAGATTGCTGCTAATCACAAAGACAAAAAACAATACAATGAAATAAACACAGCACCAGCACCACCACGAACAACAACAACAACAACAACAACAGCAACACCTCACCCAGAACATCTCAAGTCAGAGATTTGAGCGCTTTTCTAATCATGGGAAGACACAAGAGTCTTGGTCCATTGAAATCATTCCTAGGTATGCATCTGAACTTTCCAGGACTACTATCCTGCTTTTCTCCATCTTGAATTGCCCTCGGGGGCCACCCTTGGGGGCAGAGGCAGTGTGTGAGTGCCGATGGCAGGGCCACAACCTTTGTTTACTGAAGAGGCTGGTGACATTTTGTGTCCGCAGATGCAAAGCAAAGCAGGCGATCACCGTGGCGTGAGTGTTTAAGGATGTCATGCCCATATGCCACCCAGAGCCTGGCGCGAGACCAATGTGGAAGGTGATCGTGAGGCTCCTTACAGTTTCCTCAACGTTTCCTTTCTTTGCTCCTCTAAAGTCTTCCTAGGTGTGCAGAGCGAGCAGGAGGGAGCTCCAAGGGAAAGCACATCCACGTCCCAGGGATTTCGCACACGCTGAAGTATCTGAAGGACTCTTAGAATTGAGGAGTGGAGTGTCTGTTTGGGACATTCTTGTAGGCCAAGCTGTCCCAGGAAGTAGGCCCACCTTTGAAATTGGTGAGAAAAAACAAACACACGAAAACATCCCGCGACCACAAAAGTCACCACCTTCCTGTCGGGTAGGGCCTAAGGGGGATCTTTCCCAGGCATGAAACATCAGGGCACATCGGACACTGATTTGGGGGAAATGCAGGGAGGAAGGAGGGCAGGGATTGGGAGCAGCACGTGGTGGAACCCCTACTCTCAGCATCGCTTCACACCCTTGCCTGTGTTCGCCAGGGCTTAATGTTACTGCAATCACTCGGGCTCGCGCACGCACGCCCCCACCACCCCGCACATGGTCACATTCAGGGCAGCACGCCTGCGCAGGCCCCCGCACTGGTACCCACTCTGCCCGTCTCCGTGGACCCGACGGTTGCCCTACCTTCCTTGTTCCCTGTTCTTCCTCCTTGCCCTTTTCTGTTGCTATTTCCACTTCCCAGTTGGGCACTACAGCATCGCCAAACAGGCCTCTCCCTGGACACGCTTCTGCCCCTTGCCTGAGTGGCTGAGACTTAGCCTTGGCTGACGGCTCTTCCCTCAGGAAGCCCCAGGAGGCTTCGGCCGGTTCCATCTGCCAACTTGGGACACAGTGTGCCCTGGGGATCGCCTTCATGCTTCACCTCCATTATGGTTCTTTCTTTTGATTTCTGTTTGCTCTCCGCTTTCGGCTCCTGCCTTCCACTCAATGCCTTACTTTCAGTTCTTCCCTCTGGACAAAAGGCACGGTTGGGAGCGTGCCTGGGAAGCTCAACATGGCCAATACATGTACTTTCCCTGTGCAAGGGAAAATGCCCCCGTGGACTAGGAGAGTAAGGGGCATTCCCTCACAGCCATCCCTTAATCGCCATCGGGGATTACCTCACCCCTCTCGTGTCCCTTACCTCCCCTTAGTAACCTAGAGTTCCCAGGGTTCTACCTAACCTTTCCTGAGTGCCCTGAGTGCATCCCGAGGCTCTTTGGCCCTTTGCAGTGTACCCATGACATACTCAGGGTGTCAGAGGTGGCTCTACCTCTCCTTTTGCCTTCTGTAGGCCCGGCGGGCCCACTGCTGAGTCGGAGCCCTTGATGGCACTCAGGAGGGACCCCCACGCCGCTCCCGCCGCCATGCCCAGGTCAAGGGGCTGCCTGGTGGCCTGTCCTTTGGTCTGCCGGCAGCTTGTGTCTCCCTGTCACTCCCTGTGCATGTTGCAAAAGATACACAGTGAAGCGCCCCTGCACTGGATCCACGGCAACGCTCGTGGTTGTCGTGGCTACGGTGGTGGAGGTGGTGGTGATGGTGACGGTGGTGGTGGTGGTCAGTTACTGCTTCCCTCTATTCCTTTCACTGTCTATTCTGAGCTGGCCTAGTGTCCTCAGCGTCCTCCTCGCACGTCTGCTCTTTGGTTAAGGAGGAGGCACGAGTGTAGGAGAAGGCAGTCGTGTGGTTCACTTCGGACTCTTCCCCTTCCTCCTCGACATCTTTTCCCTTCTCCAGCGGTGGAGGGCATTGTCACCCTCCGGGAAATCCCAGAAAAGTAAACACCAACAAAACCAAACAAGATCTAGGAGTTACTTCGCAGTGAAACAGCATGACGAACTCGAGGCTTGCAAAATTATCTCTTGACTTTCCATTCGGTGCAGTTGTTCTCCTTATGGAAGCCCTTCAAGTCCAAACGTGAGCCAGCAGGGGCCCCCTCAAGTTGCACCCTGCTTGCCGTTGGTTCCCAATCCAATGGCGTGATCCGAACAGTGTACATTTCACTGTATTACTTACGAGCGGTCGCCTCCCTGTCCACAAGCCCAGGCAGGTTGGTGCTGGCCGCCGCTCAGAAGACCAGGCAATCAAGCACCCACAGCCGGATACCCACGGCAACACATGCCCACGGGCAGGCAAGCACCTTAGACAGGTGTGAGAGCATGGGCTCGAGTACACACACACACACACACGCGCGCGCACACACACACACACACACCCTATCCTCCTACCCCGCCACACACAGCACACCCTCACACAACCACAAACATACTGACACACGCTGTCACCTGTGCTTTCCTCTATACCCTCGCACCTGTCTCCCCCCACCCCACCCCCACCCCACCCCCTGACCGCAGCAAGTACTCTGAGAATGGCTGAAACACGCATTCCCAGAGGGGCTCTCAAAAAGGGACACGCAGCCATTCTGTGTTCCAGGTGATAGTCGTCGGTCAGCAGGTGGACCCAAGCTGCCAGTGTAAACCTGAAACGTCCCTTGTTTAGCCAGATAAATGGGGTCTCCAAGTGGGAGCAGAGTCTGTGCCCATCCTCAAGAGAAGCAAGGTCCTGTGTGGGGCTCTGTGACTGGCGATGTTTGTTAGCCTTGCAAGGTTCCTGTGTGAGGGCAAGGCCAGCCCGCCCAGAGCCAGTCCTTGGCACCCCATGTTGGGGGCGCCTCCGGGTTGGGCCAGCCACTTCTGGCTGCACTGTTGGGCCAGCCCGAGGTGGTGGCCTCAAGCCGAAGCTCCGGGCCTTGAAAGGGAAGCGGAGTCCTGCAACAAAGTGACTTGCAAGCCAGCGAGGTTTTCGCCACCAGTAAGGTGGCTGCCACCTGGTCCAGGAGAAATCCTGTGATTTAGACACTCAGGCAATGTCACCCAGCCAGGTCGCTTGGTGTATCCTTTGCCTTTTACTTCTCCCAAGAGCAGGAGTCAAGAAAAAGGGGGTTGGAGGAAAGGAAGTGGAAAGGACTGCAGGGGGTCCAGCCTCGTGGCCAGTGGTCCTTTCGTCCTGTGCATTTGGTGGTCCGCGTGGGTGCCGGTGGGTGGTTGCTTTCTTTCCTTTTCTCTCCTCCTTCGTGGCACTGTCTGTTGGTTTGGTTTTGCTTTTGGTTTTACATTAGAAGGGGAGGAGAACCCAGGCCTGATGATGTAGTGGGGGCAGGGTTAGGCGCTTAGTTGGCCTTGATGGAGCTATACTGCCACCAAGCGGAGATGGTTTCGCTCAAAGCCAGTTACCAGGTCTCAAGGGATGGAGACAGCCACAGGGCTGGAAGCAACTGGCCCAGTGGGGACGGCGCGGCGTGGGGCTGGGGTGGGTGTGTTGTCCTGAGGGTGCACATGGGCAATGGGCTCCGGGCCGTGCCTTCATGTGTGCTCTCCGCGGAGGACTGGACCCTGGTTGTGCAGCTGGGCAAGGCCCTCAGAAACCCCAGGGGCAGCACGAGATGGCCGCCCCTGGGAGTGCCCGGTGCAAATGGCCCCGGCTCCAGGACCTCTAAGACCCTCAGCTTCCGGTGAGGAAGGGGGCCACGTGACCCCAGTGCGGCCGCAGGCAGGGCACCCCGGCACTCCCCAGCAGGGACACCGGAGGAAAAGTTGCAGAGTTGCTCTGGGCCCACCCCCGAAATGGCTGACGGGGGAAGCTCCGCTCCCTGGGCTGGACAGTCCGGGAACTGCCTGCTGTGTCCGGGGCCCCGAGAGCTCATGATTTTCCCCACAGGGTCGCACTGGCGCGCACGGCGCCCTCACAGGCCTCTGAAACCCCGTGGAGGAGACCTCCTGCGCCTTGGGCAGAACCCATTCTGCCCAGCACAGCCTCGCGGTTCCCTGCGCAGGGCAGAAGACACAGCTCGGCTGCCTGGGCTTTTCACATAACGCATTCCGCTGGATGGCACTGTGGCTCCAGAAATGGCAGTCTCCCCTTTCCCTACCCCCACCGAGCCTTCCGCGCCTGCCTTTAACTTCCAAACAGTGGACGGTGTGTAGTGGTGGCTGTGAAACTATTAGATCACCTTCGTCCTCGTCCTCGTCCTCGTCCTCGTCCTCGTCCTGGTCCTCGTCCTCGTCCTCCTCCACCTCCTCCTCCTCCTCCTCCTCCTTCTCCCCATCATCATCATCATCATCATCATCATCATCATCATCAACAGCAGCAGCAGCAGCAGCCACAGAGGCACC